>NW_025956996.1:0-77997 GCF_023159225.1 Perognathus longimembris pacificus
AATGAGCTTTTTTCTCTGTTCCCTCACCACAATCCAGATTCTTTTGGGGAGTTACCAGTACAGTAACCATACCAGGAAGTACTTAATTTATTAAGCTACTGCTTTTCTTAATCTCAGTGGAGATATTTACTGATAAACAGCTACCTATGCAGCATTTTCATGTCGTTCCTAAATGAGGTTTTATCTCTCTCCCCTCACCACAAACCAGATTCTTCTGAGGAGTTCCCAGTTCAT
This sequence comes from Perognathus longimembris pacificus, assembly GCF_023159225.1. NCBI lineage: Eukaryota > Metazoa > Chordata > Mammalia > Rodentia > Heteromyidae > Perognathus > Perognathus longimembris. Next base: position 235 of record NW_025956996.1, read on the forward strand.
TATCCTTTCCCCTGTGTAATTACCTTAACAAGCTCCAGCTGTTTTTATTCTCAGAAGGTTTACTCCTTGATATACAGCTGCCTACCCCCTTCGTAAGTGCAGGTCCTAAATGAGCTTTTTTCTCTGTTCCCTCACCACAATCCAGATTCTTATGGGGAGTTACCAGTACAGTAACCATACCAGGAAGTACTTAATTTATTTAGGTACTGCTTTTCTTAAACTCAGTGGAGATATTTACTGATAAACAGCTACCTATGCAGCATGTGCATGTCGTTCCTAAATGAGCTTTTATCTCTCTTACCTCATCACAAATCAGATTCTTCTGAGGAGTTCCCAGTACATTATCCTTTCCCCTTTGTAATTACCTTAACAACCTCCAGCTGTTTTTATTCTCAGAAGGTTTACTCCCTGATATACAGCTGCCTACCCTCTTCTTAAGGGCAGGTCCTAAATGAGCTTTTTTCTCTGTTCCCTCAACACAATCCAGATTCTTTTGGGGAGTTACCAGTACAGTAACCATACCAGGAAGTACTTAATTTATTAAGCTACTGCTTTTCTTAATCGCAGTGGAGATATTTACTGATAAACAGCTACCTATGCAGCATGTGCATGTCGTTCCTAAATGAGCTTTTATCTCTCTAACCTCATCACAAATCAGATTTTTCTGAGGAGTTCCCAGTACATGATCCTTTCCCCTGTGTAATTACCTTAACAACCTCCAGCTGATTTATCCTCATAAGGTTTACTCCCTGATATACAGCTGCCTACCCCCTTCTTAAGGGCAGGTCTTAAATGAGCTTTTTTCTCTGTTCCCTCAAAACAATCCAGATTCTTTTGGGGAGTTACCAGTACAGTAACCATACCAGGAAGTACTTAATTTATTAAGCTACTACTTTTCTTAATCTCAGGTGAGATATTTACTACAAACAGCTACCTATGCAGCATTTTCATGTCGTTCCTAAATGAGCTTTTATTTCTCTCCCCTCACCACAAATCAGATTCTTCTGAGGAGTTCCCAGTACATTATCCTTTCCCCTGTGTAATTACCTTAACAAGCTCCAGCTGTTTTTATTCTCAGAAGGGATCCTCCCTGATACACAGCTGCCTACCCCCTTCGTAAGTGGAGGTCCTAAATGAGCTTTTTTCTCTGTTCCCTCAACACAATCCAGATTCTTTTGGGGAGTTACCAGTACAGTAACCATACCAGGAAGTATTTAATTTATTAAGCTACTGCTTTTCTTAATCTCAGTGGAGATAATTAATGATAAACAGCTACCTATGCAGCATTTTCATGTCGTTCTTAAATGAGCTTTTATCTCTCTCACCTCACCACGAATCAGATTCAATTACTGAGTTCCCAGTACATTATCCTTTCCCCTGTGTAAGTACCTTAACAATCTCCAGCTGTTTTTATTCTCAGAAGGGATACTCCCTGATATACAGCTGCCTACCCCCTTCGTAATTGCAGGTCCTAAATGAGCTTTTTTCTCTGTTCCCTCACCACAATACAGGTTCTTTTGGCGAGTTACCAGTACAGTAACAATACCAGGAAGTACTTAATTTATTAAGCTACTGCTTTTCTTAATCTCAGTGGAGATATTTACTGATAAACAGCTACTTATGCAGCATGTTCATTTCGTTCCTAAATAAGCTTTTTATTTCTCTCCCCTCACCACTAATCAGATTCTTCTGAGGAGTTCCCAGTACATTATCCTTTCCCCTGTGTAATTACCTTAACAAGCTCCAGCTGTTTTTATTCTCAGAAGGGATACTCCCTGATATACAGCTGCCTACCCCCTTCGTAAGTGCAGGACATAAATGAGCTTTTTTCTCTATTCCCTCACCACAATCCAGATTCTTTTGGGGAGTTACCAGTACAGTGACCATACCAGGACGTATTTAATTTATTAAGCTACTGCTTTTCTTAATCTCAGTGGAGATATTTACTGATAAACATCTCCCTACGCAGCATGTTCATGTCGTTTTAAATGAGCTTTAATCTCTCCTCCTCACCACAAATCAGATTTTTCTGAGGAGTTCACAGTACATTATCCTTTCCCCTGTGTAATTACCTTAACAAGCTCCCGCTGTTTTTATTCTCAGAAGGTTTACTCCCTGATATACAGCTGCCTACCCCCTTCGTAAGTGCAGGACATAAATTAGCTTTTTTCTCTATTCCCTCACCACAATCCAGATTCTTTCGGGGAGTTACCAGTACACTAACCATACCAGGGAATACGTAATTTATTAACCTACTGCTTTTCTTAATCTCAGTGGAGATATTTACTGATAAACAGCTACATATGCAGCATTTTCATGTCGCTCCTAAATGAGTGTTATCTCTCTCCCCTCACCAAAAATCAGATTCTTCTGAGGAGTTCCCAGCACATTATCCTTTCCCTGTGTAATTACCTTAACAAGCTCCAGCTGTTTTTATTCTCAGAAGGTTTACTCCCTGATATACAGCTGCCTACCCCCTTTGTAAGTGCAGGTCCTAAATGAACTTTTTTCTCTGTTTCCTTACCGATCTCCAGATTCTTTCGGGGAGTTACCAGTACAGTAACCATACCAGGAAGTACTTAATTTATTAAGCTATTGATTTTCTTAATCTCAGTGGAGATATTTTCTGATAAACAGCTACCTACACAGCATGTTCATGTCGTTCCTAAATGAGCTTTTATCTCTCTCCCTCACCACATATCAGATTCTTCTGAGGAGTTCCCAGTACATTAACCTTTCCCATGTGTAATTACCTTAACAAGCTCCAGCTGTTTTTATTCTTAGAATGTTTACTCCCTGATATACAGCTGCCTACCCCCTTCGTAAGTGCAGGTCCTAAATGAGCTTCTTTCTCTGTTCCCTCACCACAATCCAGATTCTTTTGGGTAGTTACCAGTACAGTACCATACCAGGAAGTTCTTAATTTATTAAGCTACTGCTTTTCTTAATCTCAGTGGAGATATTTACTGATAAACAGCTACCTAAGCAGCATGTTCATGTCGTTCCTAAATGAGCTTTTATCTCTCTCCCCTCACCACAAATCAGATTCTTCTGAGGATTCCCAGTACATTATCCTTTCCCTTGTGTAATTACCTTAACAAGCTCCAGCTGGTTTTATTCTCAGAAGGGATACTCCCTGATATACAGCTGCCTACCCCCTTCGTAAGTGCAGGTCCTAAATGAGCTTTTTTCTCTGTTCCCTCACCACAATACAGGTTCTTTTGGCGAGGTACCAGTACAGTAACCATACCAGGAAGTACTTAATTTATTCAGGTACTGCTTTTCTTAAACTCAGTGGAGATATTTACTGATAAACAGCTACCTATGCAGCATGTGCATGTCGTTCCTAAATGAGCTTTTATCTCTCTCCCCTCTCACAAATCAGATTCTTCTGAGGAGTTCCCAGTACATTAACCTTTCCCCTGTGTAATTACCTTAACAAGCTCCAGCTGTTTTTATTCTCAGAAGGTTTACTCCCTGATATACAGCTGCCTACCCCCTTCGTAAGTGCAGATACTAAATGAGATTTTTTCTCTGTTCCCTCACCACAATCCAGATTCTTTCGGGGAGTTACCAGTACAGTTACCATACCAGGAAGTACTTAAATTATTAAGCTTCTGCTTTTCTTAATCTCAGTGGAGATATTTACTGATAAACATCTACCTATGCAGCATTTTCATCTCGTTCCTAAATGAGCTTTTATCTCTCTCCCCTCACCAAAAATCACATTCTGATGAGGAGTTCCCAGTACATTTTCCTTTCCCCTGTGTAATTACCTTAACAAGCTCCAGCTGTTTTTATTCTCAGAAGGTTTACTCCCTGATATACAGCTGCCTACCCCTTCGTAAGTGCAGGTCCTAAATGAACTTTTTTCTCTGTTTCCTTACCGATCTCCAGATTCTTTGGGGGGGGGGTTACCAGTACAGTAACCATACCAGGAAGTACTTAATTTATTAAGCTATTGCTTTTCTTAATCTCAGTGGAGATATTTTCTGATAAACAGCTACCTACACAGCATGTTCATGTCGTTCCTAAATGAGCTTTTATCTCTCTCCCCTCACCACATATCAGATTCTTCTGAGGAGTTCCCAGTACATTAACCTTTCCCATGTGTAATTACCTTAACAAGCTCCAGCTGTTTTTATTCTTAGAATGTTTACTCCCTGATATACAGCTGCTTACCCCCTTCATAAGTGCAGGTCCTAAATGAGCTTTTTTCTCTGTTCCCTCACCACAATCCAAATTCTTTTGGGAGTTACCCGTACACTAACCATACCAGGACGTACTTAATTTATTAAGCTACTGCTTTTCTTAATCTCCGTGGAGATATTTACTGAAAAACAGCTACCTATGCAGCATGTTCATGTCGTTCCAAAATGAGCTTTTATCTCTCTCCCTCACCACAAATCAGATTCTTCTGAGGAGTTCCCAGTACATTATCCTTTCCCCTGTGTAATTAACTTAACAAGCTCCAGCTGTTTTTATTCTCAGAAGGTTTACTCCCTGATATACAGCTGCCTACCCCCTTCTTAAGTGCAGGTCATAAATGAGCTTTTTCTCTATTCCCTCACCACAATCCAGATTCTTTTGGGGAGTTACCAGTACACTAACCATACCAGGAAGTACGTAGTTTATTAAGCTACTGCTTTTCTTAATCTCAGTGGAGATATTTACTGATAAACAGCTACATATGGAGCATTTTCATGTCGCTCCTAAATGAGTGTTATCTCTCTCCCCTCACCACAAATCAGATTCTTCTGAGGAGTTCCCAGTACATTATCCTTTCCCCTGTGTAATTACCTTAACAAGCTCCAGCTGTTTTTATTCTCAGAAGGTTTACTCCCTCATATACAGCTGCGTAAACCCTTCGTAAGTGCACGTCTTAAATCTGCTTTTTTCTTTGTCCCCTCACCACAATACAGATTCTTTTGGGGAGTTACCAGTACAGTAACCATACCAGGAAGTACTTAATTTATTAAGCTACTGCTTTTCTTAATCTCAGTGGAGATATTTTCTGATAAACAGCTACCTACACAGCATGTTCATGTCGTTCCTAAATGAGCTTTTATCTCTCTCCCCTCACCACATATCAGATTCTTCTGAGGAGTTCCCAGTACATTAACCTTTCCCATGTGTAATTACCTTAACAAGCTCCAGCTGTTTTTATTCTTAGAATGTTTACTCCCTGATATACAGCTGCCTACCCCCTTCGTAAGTGCAGGTCCTAAATGAGCTTTTTTCTCTGTTCCCTCACCACAATCCAGATTCTTTTGGGGAGTTACCCGTACACTAACCATACCAGGAAGTACTTAATTTATTAAGCTACTGCTTTTCTTAATCTCCGTGGAGATATTTACTGAAAAACAGCTACCTATGCAGCATGTTCATGTCGTTCCTAAATGAGCTTTTATCTCACGCCCCTCACCACAAATCAGATTCTTCTGAGGAGTTCCCAGTACATTATCCTTTCCCCTGTGTAATTACCTTAACAACTCCAACTGTTTTTATTCTCAGAAGGTTTACTCCCTGATATACAGCTGCCTACCCCTTCTTAAGGGCAGGTCCTAAATGAGCTTTTTTCTCTGTTCCCTCAAAACAATCCAGATTCTTTTGTAGAGTTACCAGTACAGCAACCATACCAGGAAGTACTTAATTTATTAAGCTACTGCTTTTCTTAATCTCAGTGGAGATATTTACTGACAAACAGCTACCTATGCAGCATTTTTATGTCGTTCCTAAATGAGGTTTAATCTCTCCTCCTCACCACAAATCAGATTTTTCTGAGGAGTTCCCAGTACATTATTCTTTCCCCTGTGTAATTACCTTAACAAGCTCCCGCTGTTTTTATTCTCAGAAGGTTTACTCCCTGATATACAGCTGCCTACCCCCTTCGTAAGTGCAGGACATAAATTAGCTTTTTTCTCTATTCCCTCACCACAATCCAGATTCTTTCGGGGAGTTACCAGTACACTAACCATACCAGGAAATACGTAATTTATTAACCTACTGCTTTTCTTAATCTCAGTGGAGATATTTACTGATAAACAGCTACATATGCAGCATTTTCATGTCGCTCCTAAATGAGTGTTATCTCTCTCCCCTCACCAAAAATCAGATTCTTCTGAGGAGTTCCCAGCACATTATCCTTTCCCCTGTGTAATTACCTTAACAAGCTCCAGCTGTTTTTATTCTCAGAAGGTTTACTCCCTGATATACAGCTGCCTACCCCTTTGTAAGTGCAGGTCCTAAATGAACTTTTTTCTCTGTTTCCTTACCGATCTCCAGATTCTTTCGGGGAGTTACCAGTACAGTAACCATACCAGGAAGTACTTAATTTATTAAGCTATTGATTTTCTTAATCTCAGTGGAGATATTTTCTGATAAACAGCTACCTACACAGCATGTTCATGTCGTTCCTAAATGAGCTTTTATCTCTCTCCCCTCACCACATATCAGATTCTTCTGAGGAGTTCCCAGTACATTAACCTTTCCCATGTGTAATTACCTTAACAAGCTCCAGCTGTTTTTATTCTTAGAATGTTTACTCCCTGATATACAGCTGCCTACCCCCTTCGTAAGTGCAGGTCCTAAATGAGCTTCTTTCTCTGTTCCCTCACCACAATCCAGATTCTTTTGGGTAGTTACCAGTACAGTACCATACCAGGAAGTTCTTAATTTATTAAGCTACTGCTTTTCTTAATCTCAGTGGAGATATTTACTGATAAACAGCTACCTAAGCAGCATGTTCATGTCGTTCCTAAATGAGCTTTTATCTCTCTCCCCTCACCACAAATCAGATTCTTCTGAGGATTCCCAGTACATTATCCTTTCCCTTGTGTAATTACCTTAACAAGCTCCAGCTGGTTTTATTCTCAGAAGGGATACTCCCTGATATACAGCTGCCTACCCCCTTCGTAAGTGCAGGTCCTAAATGAGCTTTTTTCTCTGTTCCCTCACCACAATACAGGTTCTTTTGGCGAGGGTACCAGTACAGTAACCATACCAGGAAGTACTTAATTTATTCAGGTACTGCTTTTCTTAAACTCAGTGGAGATATTTACTGATAAACAGCTACCTATGCAGCATGTGCATGTCGTTCCTAAATGAGCTTTTATCTCTCTCCCCTCTCACAAATCAGATTCTTCTGAGGAGTTCCCAGTACATTAACCTTTCCCCTGTGTAATTACCTTAACAAGCTCCAGCTGTTTTTATTCTCAGAAGGTTTACTCCCTGATATACAGCTGCCTACCCCCTTCGTAAGTGCAGATACTAAATGAGATTTTTTCTCTGTTCCCTCACCACAATCCAGATTCTTTCGGGGAGTTACCAGTACAGTTACCATACCAGGAAGTACTTAAATTATTAAGCTTCTGCTTTTCTTAATCTCAGTGGAGATATTTACTGATAAACATCTACCTATGCAGCATTTTCATCTCGTTCCTAAATGAGCTTTTATCTCTCTCCCCTCACCAAAAATCACATTCTGATGAGGAGTTCCCAGTACATTTTCCTTTCCCCTGTGTAATTACCTTAACAAGCTCCAGCTGTTTTTATTCTCAGAAGGTTTACTCCCTGATATACAGCTGCCTACCCCTTCGTAAGTGCAGGTCCTAAATGAACTTTTTTCTCTGTTTCCTTACCGATCTCCAGATTCTTTGGGGGGGGGGGTTACCAGTACAGTAACCATACCAGGAAGTACTTAATTTATTAAGCTATTGCTTTTCTTAATCTCAGTGGAGATATTTTCTGATAAACAGCTACCTACACAGCATGTTCATGTCGTTCCTAAATGAGCTTTTATCTCTCTCCCCTCACCACATATCAGATTCTTCTGAGGAGTTCCCAGTACATTAACCTTTCCCATGTGTAATTACCTTAACAAGCTCCAGCTGTTTTTATTCTTAGAATGTTTACTCCCTGATATACAGCTGCCTACCCCCTTCATAAGTGCAGGTCCTAAATGAGCTTTTTTCTCTGTTCCCTCACCACAATCCAAATTCTTTTGGGGAGTTACCCGTACACTAACCATACCAGGAAGTACTTAATTTATTAAGCTACTGCTTTTCTTAATCTCCGTGGAGATATTTACTGAAAAACAGCTACCTATGCAGCATGTTCATGTCGTTCCAAAATGAGCTTTTATCTCTCTCCCCTCACCACAAATCAGATTCTTCTGAGGAGTTCCCAGTACATTATCCTTTCCCCTGTGTAATTACCTTAACAAGCTCCAGCTGTTTTTATTCTCAGAAGGTTTACTCCCTGATATACAGCTGCCTACCCCCTTCTTAAGTGCAGGTCATAAATGAGCTTTTTTCTCTATTCCCTCACCACAATCCAGATTCTTTTGGGGAGTTACCAGTACACTAACCATACCAGGAAGTACGTAGTTTATTAAGCTACTGCTTTTCTTAATCTCAGTGGAGATATTTACTGATAAACAGCTACATATGGAGCATTTTCATGTCGCTCCTAAATGAGTGTTATCTCTCTCCCCTCACCACAAATCAGATTCTTCTGAGGAGTTCCCAGTACATTATCCTTTCCCCTGTGTAATTACCTTAACAAGCTCCAGCTGTTTTTATTCTCAGAAGGTTTACTCCCTCATATACAGCTGCGTAAACCCTTCGTAAGTGCACGTCTTAAATCTGCTTTTTTCTTTGTCCCCTCACCACAATACAGATTCTTTTGGGGAGTTACCAGTACAGTAACCATACCAGGAAGTACTTAATTTATTAAGCTACTGCTTTTCTTAATCTCAGTGGAGATATTTTCTGATAAACAGCTACCTACACAGCATGTTCATGTCGTTCCTAAATGAGCTTTTATCTCTCTCCCCTCACCACATATCAGATTCTTCTGAGGAGTTCCCAGTACATTAACCTTTCCCATGTGTAATTACCTTAACAAGCTCCAGCTGTTTTTATTCTTAGAATGTTTACTCCCTGATATACAGCTGCCTACCCCCTTCGTAAGTGCAGGTCCTAAATGAGCTTTTTTCTCTGTTCCCTCACCACAATCCAGATTCTTTTGGGGAGTTACCCGTACACTAACCATACCAGGAAGTACTTAATTTATTAAGCTACTGCTTTTCTTAATCTCCGTGGAGATATTTACTGAAAAACAGCTACCTATGCAGCATGTTCATGTCGTTCCTAAATGAGCTTTTATCTCACGCCCCTCACCACAAATCAGATTCTTCTGAGGAGTTCCCAGTACATTATCCTTTCCCCTGTGTAATTACCTTAACAACTCCAACTGTTTTTATTCTCAGAAGGTTTACTCCCTGATATACAGCTGCCTACCCCCTTCTTAAGGGCAGGTCCTAAATGAGCTTTTTTCTCTGTTCCCTCAAAACAATCCAGATTCTTTTGTAGAGTTACCAGTACAGCAACCATACCAGGAAGTACTTAATTTATTAAGCTACTGCTTTTCTTAATCTCAGTGGAGATATTTACTGACAAACAGCTACCTATGCAGCATTTTTATGTCGTTCCTAAATGAGCTTTTATTTCTTTCCCCTCACCACAAATCAGATTCTTCTGAGGAGTTCCCAGTACATTATCCTTTCCCCTGTGTAATTACCTTAACAAGCTCCAGCTGTTTTTATTCTCAGAAGGGATACTCCCTGATATACAGCTGCCTACCCCCTTCGTAAGTGCAGGTCCTAAATGAGCTTTTTTCTCTGTTCCCTCACCACAATCCAGATTCTTTGGGGAGTTAACCAGTACAGTAACCATACCAGGAAGTACTTAATTTATTAAGCTACTGCTTTTCTTAATCTCAGTGGAGATATTTACTGATAAACAGGCACGTGCGCAGCATGTTCATGTCGTTCATAAATGAGCTTTTATCTCTCTCCTCTCACCACAAATCAGATTCTTCAGAGGAGTTTTCAGTACATTATCCTTTCCCCTGTGTAATTACCTTAACAAGCTCCAGCTGTTTTTATTCTCAGAAGGTTTACTCCCTGATATACAGCTGCCTACCCCCGTTCGTAAGTGCAGGTCCTAAATGAGCTTTTTACTCTGTTCCCTCACACAATCCAGATTCTTTTGGGGAGTTACCAGTACAGTAACCATACCAGGAAGTACTTAATTTATTAAGCTACTGCTTTTCTTAATCTCAGTGGAGATATTTACTGATAAACAGCTACCTTCGCAGCATGTTCATGTCGTTCCTAAATGAGCTTTTATCTCTCTCCCCTCACCACAAATCAGATTCTTCTGAGGAGTTCCCAGTACATTATCCTTTCCCCTGTGTAATTACTTAACAAGCTCCAGCTGTTTTTATTCTCAGAAGGTTTACTCCCTGATATACAGCTGCCTACCTCCTTCGTAAGTGCAGGTCCTAAATGGCTTTTTTCTCTGTTCCCTCACCACAATCCAGATTCTTTTGGGGAATTACCAGTACAGTAACCATACCAGGAAGTACTTAATTTATTAAGATACTGATTTTCTTAATCTCAGTGGAGATATTTACTGATAAACAGCTACCTATGCAGCATGTTCATGTCGTTCCTAAATGAGCTTTTATCTCTCTCCCCTCACCACAAATCAGATTCTTCTGAGGAGTTCCCAGTACATTATCCTTTCCCCTGTGTAATTACCTTAACAAGCTCCAGCTGTTTTTATTCTCAGAAGGTTTACTCCCTGATATACAGCTGCCTACCCCCTTCGTAAGTGCAGGTCCTAAATGAGCTTTTTTCTCTGTTCCCTCACCACAATCAGATTCTTTTGGGGAGTTACCAGTACAGTAACCATACCAGGAAGTACTTAATTTATTAAGCTACTGCTTTTCTTAATCTCAGTGGAGATATTTACTGATAAACAGCTACCTATGCAGCATGTTCATGTCGTTCCTAAATGAGCTTTTATCTCTCTCCCTCACACAAATCAGATTCTTGAGGAGTTCCCATACATTATCCTTTCCCCTGTTGTAATTACCTTAACAAGCTCCAGGTGTTTTTATTCTCAGAAGGTTACTCCCTGATATACAGCTGCCTACCCCCTTCGTAAGTGCAGGTCCTAAATGAGCTTTTTCTCTGTTCCCTCACCACAATCCAGATTCTACGGGGAGTTACCAGTACAGTAACCATACCAGGAAGTACTTAATTTATTAAGCTACTGCTTTTCTTAATCTCAGTGGAGATATTTACTGATAAACAGCTACCTACGCAGCATGTTCATGTCGTTCCTAAATGAGCTTTTATCTCTCTCCCCTCACCACAAATCAGATTCTTCTGAGGAGTTCCCAGTACATTATCCTTTCCCCTGTGTAATTACCTTAACAAGCTCCAGCTGTTTTTATTCTCAGAAGGGTTACTCCCTGATATACAGCTGCCTACCCCTTCGTAAGTGCAGGTCCTAAATGAGCTTTTTTCTCTGTTCCCTCACCCAATCCAGATTCTTGGGGAGTTACCAGTACAGTAACCATACCAGGAAGTACTTAATTTATTAAGCTACTGCTTTTCTTAATCTCAGTGGAGATATTTACTGATAAACAGCTACCTATGCAGCATGTTCATGTCGTTCCTAAATGAGCTTTTATCTCTCTCCCCTCACCACAATCAGATTCTTCTGAGGAGTTCCCAGTATCATTATCCTTTCCCCTGTGTAATCACCTTAACAAGCTCCAGCTGTTTTTATTCTCAGAATGTTTACTCCCTGATATACAGCTGCCTACCCCCTTCGTAAGTGCAGGTCCTAAATGAGCTTTTTTCTCTGTTCCCTCACCACAATCCATATTCTTTTGGGGAGTTACCAGTACAGTAACCATACCAGGAAGTACTTAATTTATTAAGCTACTGCTTTTCTTAATCTCAGTGGAGATATTTACTGATAAACAGCTACTTATGCAGCATGTTCATGTCCTTCATAAATGAGGTTTTATCTCTCTCCCCTCACCACAAATCAGATTTTTCTGAGGAGTTTCCAGTACATTATCCTTTCCCCTGTATAATTACCTTAACAAGCTCCTGCTGTTTTTATTCTTAGAAGGTTTACTCCCTGATATACCGCTGCCTCTCCACTTCGTAAGTGCAGGTCCTAAATGACCTTTTTTGTCTGTTCCATTACCACAATCCAGATTTTTTGGGGAGTTACCAGTGCAGTAACCGTACCAGGAAGTACATAATTTATTAAGCTACTGCTTTTCTTAATCTCAGTGGAGATATTTACTGATAAACAGCTACCTACGCAGCATGTTCATGTCGTTCCTAAATGAGCTTTTATCCCAATCCCCTCACCGCAAATCAGATTCTTCTGAGGAGTTCCCAGTACATTATTCTTTCCCCTGTGTAATTACCTTAACAAACTCCAGCTGTCTTTATTCTCAGAAGGGATACTCCCTGATATACTGCTACCTACCCCCTTCGTAAGTGCAGGTCCTAAATGAGCTTTTTTCTCTGTTCCCTCACCACAATCCAGATTCTTTTGGGGAGTTACCAGTACAGTAACCATACCAGGAAGTACTTAATTAATTAAGCTACTGCGTTTTCTTAATCTCAGTGGAGATATTTCCTGTAAACTGCTACCTATGCAGCATGTTCATGTCGTTCCTAAATGAGCTATTATCTCTCTCCCCTCACCACAAATCAGATTCTTCTGAGGAGTTCCCAGTACATTATCCAATCCTGTGTAATTACCTTAACACGCTCCAGCTCTATTTATTCTCAGAAGGGATACTCCCTGATATACAGCTGCCTACCCCCTTGGTAAGTGCAGGTCCTAAATGAGCTTTTTTCTCTGTTCCCTCACCACAATCCAGATTCTTTTGGGGAGTTACCAGTACAGTAACGATACCAGGAAGTACTTAATTTATTAAGCTACTGCTTTTCTTAATCTCAGTGGCGATATTTACTGATAAACACATACCTACGCATTATGTTAATGTCGTTCCTGAATGAGCTTTTATCTCTCTCCCCTCACCACAAATCAGATTCTTCTGAGGAGTTCCCAGTACATTATCCTTTCCCCTGTGTAATTACCTTAACAAGCTCCATCTGTTTTTATTCTCAGAAGGGATACTCCCTGATATACAGCTGCCTACCCTTCGTAAGTGCAGGTCCTAAATGAGCTTTTTTCTCTGTTCCCTCACCACAATCCAGATTCTTTTGGGGAGTTACCAGTACAGTAATCCATACCAGGAAGTACTTAGTTTATTAAGCTACTGCTTTTCTTAATCTCAGTGGAGATATTTACTGATAAACAGCTACCTATGCAGCATGTCCATGTCGTTCCTAAATGAGCTTTTATCTCTCTCTCACCAAAATCAGATTCTTCCGAGGAGTTCCCAGTACATTTTCCTTTCCCCTGTGTAATTACCTTAACAAGCTCCAGCTGTTTTTATTCTCAGAAGGTTTACTCCCTGATATACAGCTGCCTACCCCCTTCGTAAGTGCAGGTCCTAAATGAGCTTTTTTCTCTGTTCCCTCACCAAAATCCCAGATTCTTTCGGGGAGTTACCAGTACAGTAATCATACCAGGAAGTACTTAGTTTATTAAGCTACTGCTTTTCTTAATCTCAGTGGAGATATTTACTGATAAACAGCTACCTAAGCAGCATGTCCACGTCGTTCCTAAATGAGCTTTTATCTCTCTCCCCTCACCAAAAATCAGATTCTTCCGAGGAGTTCCCAGTACATTTTCCTTTCCCCTGTGTAATTACCTTAACAAGCTCCAGCTGTTTTTATTCTCAGAATGTTTACTCCCTGATATACAGCTGCCTACCCCTTCGTAAGTGCAGGTCCTAAATGAGCTTTTTTCTCTGTTCCCTCACCACAATCCAGATTCTTTTGGGGAGTTACCAGTACAGTAACCATACCAGGAAGTACTTAATTTATTAAGCTACTGCTTTTCTTAATCTCAGTGGAGATATTTACTGATAAACAGCTACCTACGCAGCATGTTCATGTCGTTCCTGTATGAGCTTTTATCTCTCTCCCCTCACCACAAATCAGATTCTTCTGAGGAGTTCCCAGTACATTATCCTTTCCCCTGTGTAATTACCTTAACAAGCTCCAGCTGTTTTTATTCTCAGAAGGTTTACTCCCTGATATACAGCTGCCTACCCCCTTCGTAAGTGCAGGTCCTAAATGAGCTTTTTTCTCTATTCCCTCACCACAATCCAGATTCTTTTGGGGAGTTACCAGTACACTAACCATACCAGGAAGTACTTAATTTATTAAGCTACTGCTTTTCTTAATCTCAGTGGAGATATTTACTGATAAACAGCTACCTATGCAGCATTTTCATGTCGTTCCTAAATGAGCTTTTATCTCTCTCCCCTCACCACAAATCAGATTCTTCTGAGGAGTTCCCAGTACATTATCCTTTCCCCTGTGTAATTACCTTAACAAGCTCCAGCTGTTTTTATTCTCAGAAGGTTTACTCCCTGATATACAGCTGCCTACCCCCTTCGTAAGTGCAGATCTAAATGAGCTTTTTTCTCTGTCCCTCACCACAATCCAGATTCTTTTGGGGAGTTACCAGTACAGTAACCATACCAGGAAGTACTTAAATTTATTAAGCTACTGCTTTTCTTAATCTCAGTGGAGATATTTACTGATAAACAGCTACCTATGCAGCATTTTATGTCGTTCCTAAATGAGGTTTTATCTCTCTCCCCTCACCACAAAATCAGATTCTTCTGAGGAGTTCCCAGTACATTAACCTTTCCCCTGTGTAATTACCTTAACAAGCTCCAGCTGTTTTTATTCTCCAGAGGTTTACTCCCTGATATACAGCTGCCTACCCCCTTCGTAAGTGCAGGTCTTAAATGAGCTTTTTTCTCTGTTCCCTCACCACAATCCAGATTCTTTTGGGGAGTTACCAGTACAGTAACCATACCAGGAAGTACTTAATTTATTAAGCTACTGCTTTTCTTAATCTCAGTGGAGATATTTACTGATAAACAGCTACCTATGCAGCATGTTCATGTCGTTCCTAAATGAGCTTTTATCTCTCTCCCCTCACCACAAATCAGATTCTTCTGAGGAGTTCCCAGTACATTATCCTTTCCCCTGTGTAATTACCTTAACAAGCTCCAGCTGTTTTTATTCTCAGAAGGTTTACTCCCTGATATACAGCTGCCTACCCCCTTCTTAAGGGCAGGTCCTAAATGAGCTTTTTTCTCTGTTCCCTCAAAACAATCCAGATTCTTTTGTAGAGTTACCAGTACAGTAACCATACCAGGAAGTACTTAATTTATTAAGCTACTGCTTTTCTTAATCTCAGTGGAGATATTTACTGACAAACAGCTACCTATGCAGCATTTTTATGTCGTTCCTAAATGAGCTTTTATTTCTTTCCCCTCACCACAAATCAGATTCTTCTGAGGAGTTCCCAGTACATTATCCTTTCCCCTGTGTAATTACCTTAACAAGCTCCAGCTGTTTTTATTCTCAGAAGGGATACTCCCTGATATACAGCTGCCTACCCCCTTCGTAAGTGCAGGTCCTAAATGAGCTTTTTTCTCTGTTCCCTCAACACAATCCAGATTCTTTGGGGATTAACCAGTACAGTAACCATACCAGGAAGTACTTAATTTATTAAGCTACTGCTTTTCTTAATCTCAGTGGAGATATTTACTGATAAACAGGCACGTGCGCAGCATGTTCCTGTCATTCATAAATGAGCTTTTATCTCTCTCCTCTCACCACAAATCAGATTCTTCAGAGGAGTTTTCAGTACATTATCCTTTCCCCTGTGTAATTACCTTAACAAGCTCCAGTTGTTTTTATTCTCAGAAGGTTTACTCCCTGATATACAGTTGCCTACCCCCGTTGTAAGTGCAGGTCTTAAATGAGCTTTTTACTCTGTTCCCCCAACACAATCCAGATTCTTTTGGGGAGTTACCTGTACAGTAACCATACCAGGAAGTACTTAATTTATTAAGCTACTGCTTTTCTTAATCTCAGTGGAGATATTTACTAATAAACAGCTACCTTCGCAGCATGTTCATGTCGTTCCTAAATGAGCTTTTATCACTCTCCCCTCACCACAAATCAGATTCTTCTGAGGAGTTCCCAGTACATTATCCTTACCCCTGTGTAATTAACTTAACAAGCTCCAGCTGTTTTTATTCTCAGAAGGTTTACTCCCTGATATACAGCTGCCTACCTCCTACGTAAGTGCAGGTCCTAAATGGGCTTTTTTCTCTGTTCCCTCACCACAATCCAGATTCTTTTGGGGAATTACCTGTACAGTAACCATACCAGGAAGTACTTAAGTTATTAAGCTACTGATTTTCTTAATCTCAGTGGAGATATTTACTGATAAACAGCTACCTATGCAGCATGTTCATGTCGTTCCTAAATGAGCTTTTTTCTCTCTCCCCTCACCACAAATCAGATTCTTCTGAGGAGTTCCCAGTACATTATCCTTTCCCCTGTGTAATTACCTTAACAAGCTCCAGCTGTTTTTATTCTCAGAAGGTTTACTCCCTGATATACAGCTGCCTACCCCCTTCGTAAGTGCAGGTCCTAAATGAGCTTTTTTCTCTGTTCCCTCACCACAATCCAGGTTCTTTTGGGGTGTTACCAGTACAGTAACCATACCAGGATATACTTAATTTATTAAGCTACTGCTTGTCTTAATCTCAGTGGAGATATTTACTGATAAACAGCTACCTATGCAGCATTTTCATGTCGTTCCTAAATGAGCTTTTATCTCTCTCCCCTCACCACAAATCAGATTAATCTGAGGAGTTCCCATTACATTATCCTTTCCTCTTTGTAATTACCTTAACAAGCTCCACCTGTTTTTATTCTCAGAAGGGATACTCCCTGATATACAGCTGCCTACCCCCTTCGTAAGTGCAGGTCCTAAATGAACTTTTTTCTCTGCTCCCTCACCACGATCCAGATTCTACTGGGGAGTTACCAGTAGAGTAACCATACCAGGAAGTACTTAATTTATTAAGCTACTGCTTTTCTTAATCTCAGTGGAGATATTTACTGATAAACAGCTACCTACGCAGCATGTTCATGTCGTTCCTAAATGAGCTTTTATCTCTCTCCCCTCCCCACATATTAGATTCTTCTGAGGATTTCCCAGTACATTATCCTTTCCCCTGTGTAATTACCTTAACAAGCTCCAGCTGTTTTTATTCTCAGAAGGTTTACTCCCTGATATACAGCTGCCTACCCCCTTCGTAAGTGCAGGTGCTAAATGAACTTTTTTCTCTGTTTCCTCACCCATCTCCAGATTCTTTCCGGGAGTTATCAGTACAGTAACCATACCAGGAAGTACTTAATTTATTAAGCTACTGCTTTTCCTAATCTCAGTGGAGATATTTACTGATAAACAGCTACCTACGCAGCATGTTCATGTCGTTCCTAAATGAGCTTTTATCTCGCTCCCCTCACCACATATCAGATTCTTCTGAGGAGTTCCCAGTTCATTATCCTTTCCCATGTGTAATTACCTTAACAAGCTCCAGCTGTTTTTATTCTCAGAATGTTTACTCCCTGATATACAGCTGCCTACCCCCTTCGTAAGTGCAGGTCCTAAATGAGCTTTTTTCTCTGTTCCCTCACCACAATCCAGATTCTTTTGGGGAGTTACCCGTACACTAACCATACCAGGAAGTACTTAATTTATTAAGCTACTGCTTTTCTTAATCTCAGTGGAGATATTTACTGATAAACAGCTACCTATGCAGCATGTTCATGTCGTTCCTTAATGAGCTTTTATCTCTCGCCCCTCACCACAAATCAGATTCTTCTGAGGAGCTCCCAGTACATTATCCTTTCTCCTGTGTAATTACCTTAACAAGCTCCAGCTGTTTTTATTCTCAGATGGGATACTCCCTGATATACAGCTGCCTACCCCCTTCGTAAGTGCAGGTCCTAAATGAGCTTTTTCTCTGTTCCCTCACCAGAATCCAGATTCTTTTGGGGAGGTACCAGTACAGTAACCATTCCAGGAAGTACTTAATTTATTAAGCTACTGCTTTTCTTAATCTCAGTGGAGATATTTACTGATAAACACCTACCTACGCAGGATTTTCATCTCGTTCCTAAATGAGCTTTTATCTCTCTCCCCTCACCACAAATCAAATTCTTCTGAGGAGTTCCCAGTACATTATCCTTTCCCCTGGGTAATTACCTTAACAAGCTCCAGCTGTTTTTATTCTCAGAAGGTTTACTCCCTGATATACAGCTGCCTACCCCCTTCGTAAGTGAAGGTCCTAAATGAGCTTTTTTCTCTTTTCCCTCACCACAATCCAGATTCTTTTGGAGAGTTACCAGTACAGTAACCATACCAGGAAGTACTTAATTTATTAAGCTACTGCTTTTCTTAATCTAAGTGGAGATATTTACTGATAAACAGCTACCTAAGCAGCATGTTCATGTCGTTCCTAAAAGAGCTTTTATCTCTCTCCCCTCACCACAAATCAGAATCTTCTGAGGAGTTCCCAGTACATTATCCTTTCCCCTGGGTAATTACCTTAACAAGCTCCAGCTGTTTTTTTTCTCAGAAGGTTTACTCCCTGATATACAGCTGTCTACCCACTTCGTAAGTGCAGGTCCTAAATGGGCTTTTTTCTCCATTCCCTCACCACAATCCTGATTCTTTTGGGGAGTTACCAGTACAGTAACCATACCAGGAAGTACTTAATTTATTCAGGTACTGCTTTTCTTAAACTCAGTGGAGATATTTACTGATAAACAGCTACCTATGCAGCATGTGCATGTCGTTCCTAAATGAGCTTTTATCTCTCTCCCCTCTCACAAATCAGATTCTTCTGAGGAGTTCCCAGTACATTAACCTTTCCCCTGTGTAATTACCTTAACAAGCTCCAGCTGTTTTTATTCTCAGAAGGTTTACTCCCTGATATACAGCTGCCTACCCCCTTCGTAAGTGCAGATACTAAATGAGATTTTTTCTCTGTTCCCTCACCACAATCCAGATTCTTTCGGGGAGTTACCAGTACAGTTACCATACCAGGAAGTACTTAAATTATTAAGCTTCTGCTTTTCTTAATCTCAGTGGAGATATTTACTGATAAACATCTACCTATGCAGCATTTTAATCTCGTTCCTAAATGAGCTTTTATCTCTCTCCCCTCACCAAAAATCACATTCTGATGAGGAGTTCCCAGTACATTTTCCTTTCCCCTGTGTAATTACCTTAACAATCTCCAGCTGTTTTTATTCTCCAAGGTTTATTCAATGATATACAGCTGCCTACCCCCTTCGTAAGTGCAGGTCTTAAATGAGCTTTTTTCTCTGTTCCCTCACCACAATCCAGATTCTTTTGGGGAGTTACCAGTACAGAAACCATACTAGGAAGTACTTAATTTATTAAGCTACTGCTTTTCTTAATCTCAGTGGAGATATTTACTCATAAACAGCTACCTACGCAGCATTTTAATCTCGTTCCTAAATGAGCTTTTATCTCTCTCCCCTCACCACAATTCAGATTCTTCTGAGGAGGTCCCAGTACATTATCCTTTCCCCTTTGTAATTACCTTAACAAGCTCCAGCTGTTTTTATTCTCAGAATGTTTACTCCCTGATATACAGCTGACTACCCCCTTCCTAAGGGCAGATCCTAAATGGGCTTTTTTCTCTGTTCCCTCACCACAACCCTGAATCTTTTGGGGAGTTACCAGTACAGTAACCATACCAGGAAGTACTTAATTTATTAAGCTACTGCTTTTCTTAAATCAGTGTAGATATTTACTGATAAACTGCTACATATGCAGCATGTTCATGTCGTTCCTATATGAGCTTTTATGTCTCTCCCCTCACCACAAATCAGATTCTTCTGAGGAATTCCCAGTACATTTTCCTTTCCCCTCTGTAATTACCTTAACAAGCTCCAGCTGTTTTTATTCTCAGAAGGTTAACTCCCTGATATACAGCTGCCTACCACCTTCGTAAGTGCAGGTCCTAAATGGGTTTTTTTCTCTGTTCCCTCACTGCAGGAAGCCGGCAGCGACGCCATTACAAGATGGCGCCTGCTTCCTGGTAGCCTTAGCAGTAAACAACTCCATAAACGGCAATGCTTAGTGGACTTTCGCGCCCAAACCCCGCGCACGCGCAAGCGAGCTCTAGTCCCAGCCAATCCCGAAGCGGTTGCTAGTAACAACCAGCCACAGACCAATCAGGGAGCGACCCTTGCTCCCCCAAGCGTATATAAGCAGGCGTTTTTTGGCCCTCGGGGCCCCTCGCTTCAGCTCTCCCTCACCCAAGCAGCTCTTCAATAAAGTGCGATTGAGAAGGATCCTCGTGTGGTGGTCGCCTTTCCTCGCTGGATGGGGTTGCCGCCCGCCGCAACTGGTGCCGAAACCCGGGAACCACGCGAGGGGACAAAGAGGATCCAGAACTCAACGCAGGAAGAGGTAACTTCCCTCAGGTATGTGGACTGCCGTTCCTGTCTGGTGGCTTCTTATTATCCTTCCGCTGTGGGTGCTGGTGGCGGGTGTGTGTTTGCTTTGTTTGCGTTGTGACGAACCTGGAAAGGAGTGCCGCTGTATTGATCTAGAGTAAGTCAGAAGCGAAAGTAAGTCCGCGGTAGATAACGAGGCTTTCGCCCGTGGGTAGGACGCTCGTAGATAAGAGTGCGCCATGGGAAATGCTCAGGGGAAAACAATCGATTCCGAAGATCTTTACATTCCCCTTCAGGCTTTACTAAAGCAGCGTGGCCTTAAGGTTGGTAAGGCGACTGTTAAGAAGATTCTCACAGATATAGATCAACAGGCGCCATGGTTCGCGGTCTCTGGCGACTTGACTCTCCCCTGCTGGGACAAATTAGGCAGGGATTTAGACAGCGCTCAGGAAAAGGGTGAGATCTCTGGAGCAACGATGCCCTTATGGCGCATGGTACGCTCGTGCCTAGAAGACGGACGCTCCACAGACCTTATAAAGGAAGGTCAAAGGGCCCTTAGTAAGCACCAGGATAGTTTTTCGGAGTCCTCATCAGTAAAGGGGGAAGTGGTTAGGCCTAAGGAAAATAAAAATAAAAGGATGAAAGAAAGAAAAGGGGGACCCCATAAGGGTCTGGAGGAGGGACTGCAGCCCTCAGAAAAATCCTCGAATGCACAAGCGGCGGGGACGAGACAAGCAAAACAAAAGCAAGCCCAAAAGGGGCAAGGACAAGAACCAGTTGCCCCGTTGTATCCTTCTTTGGAGGAATTTAAGATTGACAACTCCTTCTCAGCTCTTAGCATAGAGGGCAGTGAATTAGAGAGCGAGACCGAGAGTGGCCATACCTCGGGCAGCGAGCTGAGCCCAGAAGATGAAAAGGGCTTGGAGGAAGCCGCTGCTAGGTACAAGGAGGACAGATACGGACCCGGTCACCCCTTTGGGGTCAGGGCCCCCAGGCAAAAAACACCCTCTGCCCCCCCGCCTGCCCCCGAGTAACTTCATAAAGAGAAGCACGTGGTCTAGGTTGGCTGCGGCTTTTCCAGTCTTTGAGAACCCGGTAACAGATGAAAGGATCTATGAGCCAGTCTCTCATAAACAACTAAGGGATCTAATGGAGGCAGTGCGCACATATGGAGTAACAGCTAATTACACCACCGCCTTATTGCGGCGACTCACAGTTAATGCCTTGACGCCCACGGATTGGTTTGATGTTGCGCGCACATGCCTTAGTCACGGGCAGTTCCTTGACTTTAGGTCCCTTGTTCAGGATAAGGCACAAACACAATTCAGAAAGAATCTCCAAGAAGGGAGAGCCGAATGGTCAGTGGACATGCTTCTAGGACAGGGAGAGTATGCAGTGGAACAGACCACCTACCCCTTTGAAGTCTATTCCCAGATAAATGAGATATTTTACAAGGCTTGGCGGGCCTTGGCGAACAAGGGAGAGGTGGCTGGTAACCTTACAAAGGTAATTCAGGCACCCAATGAACCATTTTCTGACTTTGTGGCACGCATGCTTGAGACGGCGGAGCGTGTACTTGGAAGCTTGGAGGTAGCCATGCCCCTTGTGCAACAATTAATCTATGAGCAGAGTACCAAAGAATGTCAAAGAGCAATAACCCCTGTAAAGGAAAAGAGCCTTGAGGCATGGGTAAGAGCTTGCCGAGAGGTGGGAGGCCCATTGACAAATGCAGGCTTGGCGGCGGCCGTGCTTTCTGCCGCTCGCATGGCTAGGGACAATAAACAGAGGGGCTGCTTTAAGTGTGGCCAATTAGGACACTTTAAGCGGCAATGCCCGAAAATTAACGAGACCCCGGCTAATTCGACGGGAGGGCAGCGACAACCAGGTCTGTGCCCCCGATGTAAAAAGGGAAAGCATTGGGCCAATGAATGCAGGTCAGTGAAGGACATTAATGGACATCCAATCCCCCAAGCTGTACCGTTAGAGTCAAAAAACGGGAGAGGGGGCCCTCGTCCCCAGGGCCCGCAAATCTATGGGGCACTTCAAACGTCGGTACCAGCCCCCCACCTACAGCCACCCAGGCTCGAAGGGCAGCTTCAGGCTCCGCAGGGCTGGACCTCTGTGCCGCCACCGGAACAGTATTAACTCCGGCAATGGGCATACAGGTCATAGATTCTGATATGACAGGACCCCTTGAAAAGGACACAGTGGGCTTAGTTCTTGGCCGTTCCTCTTCAACCATGAGGGGGCTAGTTGTCCTCCCAGGGGTCATCAACCCAGATAGTGAAGGAACTATAAAGATCCTTTGTCATGCCCCCCGTGGAGTCATTTCCATAGCTCCAGGAGATCGGATTGCCCAGCTCCTGTTACTGCCTTCGAGGCATGACAGCTTTCCCACAAAGGGTATTGAGAGGAATAATGCAGACCTTGGATCCACTGGGGTGGAAATTGCATGTTTGTCTATGGAACTAGACAAAAGGCCAATATTAACACTAGAAATAGAGGGAAGGAATTTCTCTGGACTGGTGGATACAGGTGCAGATCGGAGCATAATCCGGAAGGATGAATGGCCAAGGCGGTGGCCTATACAAAAATCCTCACAGACACTACAGGGACTAGGGTACGCTAGTTCTCCGGAGCTCAGTGCGAGGGAACTAGTTTGGAGGACTGAGGAAGGCCAAAAGGGCAAAGTTGTACCGTTTGTCATTAAAGTCCCGATAAATTTATGGGGAAGGGATGTCCAACAACAGTTAGATTTGAGATTAACCAATGAGTATTCAGAAGCTAGCAAGAGGATGATGCAACATCAAGGGTTTGTCCCATCGCTAGGGTTGGGCAAACACTTACAGGGCAAGCCTGAACCCTTACAACCATCCAGTAAAAGGGACAGACAAGGCTTGGGTTTTTCCTAGGGGTCTCTGAAAATAAGGCTTCTACACCCGGCCAGGTGCCCATACCTTGGAAAACGGAAAAGGCGGTATGGGTCCCTCAGTGGCCCCTTTCTCAGGAAAAGTTAGAAGCCGCTCAAACACTGATAAAAGAACAATTACGGTTAGGACATATTGAACCCTCTGTCTCACCCTGGAACACTCCAATTTTTGTAATCAAAAAGGCCTCCGGTAAATGGAGGCTGCTACATGACCTGCGTGCCGTAAATGCCCAAATGCAGGTCATGGGAGCCATCCAGAGAGGACTCCCCTTGCTCTCAGCGCTGCCCCGCAATTGGCCGGTCATTACCTTAGACATCAAGGACTGCTTTTTCTCGATACCTTTATGTGAAGAGGACAGGGAACGATTCGCCTTCACTCTGCCGTCGGCAAACCACGAGCGACCCGATGCGCGCTTCCAATGGAAGGTCTTGCCACAGGGCATGGCTAACAGCCCCACCATGTGTCAGTTATTTGTTGATTCGGCCTTGATTCCAGTGAGGGAGAGATTCCCAGGAGTAAAAGTTATTCATTACATGGATGACATTTTGTTGACCGCCTCCTGTCTGGAGACGCTCTATACAGTGTATAAGGAAATCACATTCTTGTTAACAGCCAAGGGCCTGACTATTGCCCCTGAAAAGGTTCAGCAATCAAATATGATTGAGTTTTTGGGGTCAGTCATAAGCCCGGAAACCATTAGGCCACAAAAAATCTCTTTTCGGACCTCACGTTTAAAAACTCTTAATGATTTTCAGCAACTAATGGGGGACATTAACTGGATAAGGGGATTCCTGAACATCCCTAGGTCAGAATTATTGCCTTTATTCTCTATACTTGAGGGAAACCCAGAAGTTACTTCCCCTCGGGCCTTGACACCCTCTGCGTTACGGTCCTTGCACAAGGTCGAGGAAGCAATGGCCGGAGCGCAGCTGCGGCGGTATGATCCCGCGGCTCCAATTATCTTATGCATTCTAAAAACAAAAAACTACCCTACAGGAGTGATATGGCAGGATGGCCCTCTATGGTGGCTTCATGGCAGTTCTGTTGGCGCTAGGACGATTCAATATTTCCCAGAGCTGGTAGCTTCCCAGGCACTTTTAGGACTCAAATACTGTCTGATGCATTTTGCTAAAGTCCCAGACAAGCTAATTATACCCTATACCCGTGAACAGGTAGAAACCTTAGCGGCTACAGTGGATGTGTGGGCCGTGCTTGTTTGCTCCTACTCTAAGGTAATTGATAACCATTACCCCAAGCATCCTTTGCTTGCTATCATAGAAAAGAATTTGGTCTATTTCCCAGTGTTAACACAAAAGGACCCTGTACCGGGAGCGCTAACTGTATTCACGGATGGGTCTAAATCAGGGCAAGGAGCATATGTGGTACAGGGCAAAACACCAGTGATTCTAACCTTCAGCCCGGATGTTCCACAAGTGGTGGAGTGCTTGACAGTTCTGGAAGTGTTTAAAACCTTCCCAGAGCCCTTTAATTTGTATTCAGACTCGCAGTATGTGGTCAATGCTGTAGCCTCTCTCGAAGTCGCAGCATCTATAAGACAGAGTAGTATGGTCTCTAATGTCCTCTTACAGATTCAAGATGCCATTTTGCAGCGTAGTCATCCCTTCTTCATTGGTCACGTGCGTGCACATTCTCTGCTACCAGGACCAATGGCGCAGGCCAATGACCTGGTTGACCGCGCAACACGACTTATGGCCTGCCTTGTAGAAGACCCTGTTACACAGGCCCAGAAATTTCATAATCTGTATCATGTCCTGGCAAACACTTTGACACAAAAATTTCATATCTCCAGAAAAAGGGCCAGGGAGATAGTCAGAGCCTGTCAGTCTTGTGTCACCTTTCTCCCTTTCCCACATGTCGGGGTGAACCCAAGGGGCCTAAAATCCAATGCCCTTTGGCAAATGGATGTTACCCATTTACCAGAATTTGGAAAAATCAAATATGTCCATGTGTCGGTAGACACCTTCTCAGGCATAATCCATGCCACTGCGTTAGCAGGGGAAAAGGTTACTCACGTAAAGACCCATTGCCTCGAGGCTTGGGCAGCATGGGGTAAACCACAGAGAATAAAAACAGACAATGGGCCGGCTTATGCCTCAAACGGATTTTGCACCTTTTGCGCACAAATGCAAGTGGCCCATACCACAGGACTGCCTTACAACCCCCAAGGACAGGGGATTGTGGAGAGAGCCAATAGGAGCCTAAAAGAATTAATACAAAAACAAAAAGGGGGAATAGCCGAGACGGCAACCCCCAGAGAGAGACTCTCTCTTGCGCTCTTTACCTTAAACTTTTTAAATTTGAATGATGCCGGTGAGTCAGCATCCGATAGGCATATGTTACAAAAGGCCCAAGACAAAACAGATGTGGTCATGTGGAAGGAGGTCCTGGATAACAAATGGTATGGACCGGATCCGGTTATAACGAGATCCAGGGGAGCTGTTTGTGTTTTTCCTCAGGGCCAAGAGGTTCCACACTGGATTCCAGCTCGATTGACGAGACCAGTAAAGGCGCTTGACCAGAAGGCGTATGATGATGAGAGAGATCCTGGAGATGATGATTGCGGGAGCGACCCGTCAAATCAATCCCTCACCAACCTGTCGCAAGAGGCAGTGGGTGTCCCTGCTGCTGGCGGTGATGATCATGCCTGTTTCTGTCACTGCAAAGGAAACGGTGCTTTGGGCTGTAGCTAGAGCTTGGCCTGTCCCTTTGCCAATACATGCCAGTTCCCCCTTTCTTCCCACTTTATTCTCCTCGACGTGTGCCATGGAAGTGCCCTGTTTATCCCCTAAAGAATTTACCACAGTGAGGTTCAGTCATACCAGCATAAAGCTTAAGGGGACCTTTTGCTTTTCGTTTGCGGGAAATAATTCCTGCATTAAATTGAAGAGAAAAACATTGACCTATGTAGAAAGTAGTAACCCTTTTCTCAACACAAACCCCTTACAGTTAATTACGGCACTAAATAAATTAAAAGGGAGCACTGATCAATCTATGACCCCAAGTAACCAGACTTTGATTCTAGTAGAGGCCTTGATACCATTGGCTCCTCGAAATTTAAATTTGAGTGGTGCTACCCAGTTTAGAGGATCCCCCTATTGCCGTGCCTCTCCTGCCTTTCCCCCGTCCTTTATTCAGTGCCAAGATAAAACTTGGGAGGAAAAGCAAATAATCCCAGGCTTCTCCCTTTCCCCAGCATTGAGTAGACAGATAATAGAGCCAGAATTTGAAAATAACACAGTGACCGATAGGTGGCCTTGGTTCCAATGGCTTATAGCAAATGAGGCCGGGGTATCGTCAGATATCTCCGCAATCACGAAATTACGGAGTGTCCGCATCTCCAGGTGGCGGGCTTCTGGAATGAATCTATACCAACTAGGAAAACCCATAAAATTTGCCAATGCCAGCCTACATGAGTTTGTAGGGAGTAATGCCACTGTAAGAGCCGCCCCTGTTTGCTTGCAGCCCCCTCATATGTTCCTGCTGACTTCTAATGTCTCCAGTGATGAGATCAACTGTGCGATGGGGGAATGCTGGATCTCTAACTGTTGGAATGGCTCACAGTCCACTGCTGTAATTGTGAAAGTACCCACCTTCGTACCTATCCCAGTAAAATTAGACCCAGATAACTTCCCACTGATAACGTTACTTAGGGAGAAAAGAGACTTTGGAATAACCGCAGCCATAGTAACGGCCGTTGCCATCAGTGCAGGAGCGGCTGTTGCCGCCGGGGTGGCCATGGCCAACCAGGTCCAAACCGCTGAGACGGTCAATCAGGTGGTAGCCCAGACAGCACAGATTTTGGAAACAGAAGCAAAAATAAATTCCCACCTGGCATCTGGGATCCTTGCAGTTAACCAAAGAGTGGATTTAATGCAGGTTCAGCTTGATGAGTTAACTGAGCTAGTTCAAATTGGCTGTATTTCATCCTACAAACATATCTGCATTACCCCCCTGCGCTTCAATGCCTCCCGGAATGAATCAAAACTGTTAAGCCAATATTTGTCAGGAGAGTGGGGAAGGGAGGCTGAGGACCTGGTGCGGGAACAGCTCCTGAGAATAGCAGTGCTAAATGGAACGCAGGTTCATCCCATTACCCTGGGGCAGTTTACGAGTTGGATAACTACCCCTCTCTCCTACTTTAAAGAATGGGTGGGAGTGGGGATATTTTTGCTGCTCTGTGTTGGGGGCAGCGTGGTTTGTCTCTGGTTGGTCTGCCGCCTACGAGCTCAAACGCGCAGGGATAAGGTCTTGATCACACAAGCATTAGCCGCTTTGGAATGTGGCGGTTCCCCCCAAATATGGCTCGCGGCCCTGAAAAGGGAATGAGCTCCCTGGTTGCACGGATCTTGCACCCCTGGGGTTACAAGACCCCATTGCACCCGGGATGGGCGTGCCTCCAAGAGAAGCAGGGTGCCGGGCAATAGCACCGCACTTGGGAGTTCTATGACAATAAGCCCCAAGAAGAGCAAGTCTGATTGCACGTGGGTAGATACCCTATACCCCACCTCTGGAAAAAAGGTATCGGACGGGTCTGGCGTCCGATGAATGGATAACACTCATGGGAAAGCCAGTACAATGTTCCAAAATAGCACACAGAGATCAGACCTCTACTCTTACCTGCACGAAAACAAAAAGGGGGAACTGCAGGAAGCCGGCAGCGACGCCATTACAAGATGGCGCCTGCTTCCTGGTAGCCTTAGCAGTAAACAACTCCATAAACGGCAATGCTTAGTGGACTTTCGCGCCCAAACCCCGCGCACGCGCAAGCGAGCTCTAGTCCCAGCCAATCCCGAAGCGGTTGCTAGTAACAACCAGACGCAGACCAATCAGGGAGCGACCCTTGCTCCCCCAAGCGTATATAAGCAGGCGTTTTTTGGCCCTCGGGGCCCCTCGCTTCAGCTCTCCCTCAACCAAGCAGCTCTTCAATAAAGTGCGATTGAGAAGGATCCTCGTGTGGTGGTCGCCTTTCCTCGCTGGACGGGGTTGCCGCCCGCCGCACCTCACTACAATCCAGATTCCTTTGGGGAGTTACCAGTACAGTAACCATACCAGGAAGTACTTAATTTATTAAGCTACTGCTTTTCTTAATCTCATTGGAGACATTTACTGATAAACAGCTACCTACGCAGCATATTCATGTCGTTCCTAAATGAGCTTTTATCTCTCTCCCCTCACCACAAATCTGATTCTTCTGAGGAGTTCCCAGTACATTATCCTTTCCCCTCTGTAATTAACTTAACAAGCTCCAGCTGTTTTTATTCTCCAAAGGTTAACTCCCTGATATACAGCTGCCTACCCCCTTCGTAAGTGCAGGTCCTAAATGAGCTTTTTTCTCTGTTCCCTCACCACAATCCAGATTCTTTTGGGGAGTTACTAGAACAGGAACCATACCAGGAAGTACTTCATTTATTAACCTACTGCTATTCTTAATCTTAGTGGAGATATTTCCTGATAAACAGCTACCTATGCAGCATTTTCACGTCGTTCCTAAATGAGCAATTATCTCTCTCCCCTCACCACAAATCAGATTCTTCTCAGGAGTTCCCAGTCCATTATCCTTTCCCCTGTGTAATTACCTTAACAAGCTCCAGCTGTTTTTATTCTCAGAAGGTTTACTCCCTGATATTCAGCTTCCTACCCCCTTCGTAAGTGCAGGTGCAAAATGAGCTTTTTTCTCTGTTCCCTCACCACAATCCAGATTCTTTTGGGGAGTTACCAGTACAGTAACCATACCAGGAAGTACTTAATTTATTAAGCTACTGCTTTTCTTAATCTCAGTGGAGATATTTACTGATAAACAGCTACCTACGCAGCATGTTCATGTCGTTCCTAAATGTGCTTTTATCTCTCTCCCCTCACCACAAATTAGATTCTTCTGAGGAGTTCCCAGTACATTATCCTTTCCCCTGTGTAATTACCTTAACAAGCTCCAGCTGTTTTTATTCTCAGAAGCGATACTCCCTGATATACAGCTGCCTAACCCCTTCGTAAGTGCAGGTCCTAAATGAGCTTTTTTCTCTGTTCCCTCACCACAATCCAGATTCATTTGGGGAGTTGCCAGTACAGTAACCATATCAGGAAGTACTTAATTTATTAAGCTACTGCTTTTCGTAATCTCCGTGGAGATATATACTGATAAACAGCTACCTACGCAGCATGTTCATGTCGTTCCTAAATGAGCTTTTATCTCTCTCCCCTCACCACAAATCAGATTCTTCTGAGGAGTTCCCAGTACATTATACTTTCCCCTGTGTAATTACCTTAACAAGCTCCAGCTGTTTTTATTCTCAGAAGGGATAGTCCCTGATATACAGCTGCCTACCCCCTTCGTAAGTGAAGTTCCTAAATGAGCTTTTTTCTCTGTTCCCTCACTACAATCCAGATTCTTTTGGGGAGTTACCAGTACAGTAACCATAGGAGGAAGTAGTTAATTTATTAAGCTGCTGTTTTTCTTAATTTCAGTGGAGATATTTACTGATAAACACCTACCAACGCAGCATGTTCATGTCGTCCCTAACTGAGCTTTTATCTCTCTCCCCTCACCACAAATCAGATTCTTCTGAGGAGTTCCCAGTACATTATCCTTTTCCCTGTGTAATTACCTTAACAAGCTGCAGCTGTTTTTATTCTCACAAGGGCAACTCACTGATATACAGCTGCCTACCCCATTCATAAGTGCAGGTCGTAAATGAGCTTTTTTCTCTGTTCCCTCATCACAATCCTGATTCTTCTTGGGAGTTACCAGTACAGTAACCATACCAGGAAGTACTTAATTTATTAAGCTACTGCTTCTCTTAATCTCAGTGGAGATATTTACTGATAAACAGCTACCTACGCAGCATGTTCATGTCGTTCCTAAATGAGCTTTTATCTCTCTTCCCTCACCAAAAATCAGATTCTTCTGAGGAATTCCCAGCACATTATGTTTTCCCCTGTGTAATTACCTTAACAAGCTCCAGCAGTTTTTATTCTCAGAAGGTTCACTCCCTGATATACAGCTGCCTACCCCCTTCGTAAGTGCAGTTCCTACATGAGCTTTTTTCTCTGTTCCCTCACCACAATCCAGATTCTTTTGGAGAGTTAACAGTACAGTAACCATACCAGGAAGTACTTAATTTATTAAGCTACTGCTTTTCTTAGTCTCAGTTGAGATATTTACTGATAAACAGCTACCTATGCAGCATTTTCATGACGTTCCTAAATGAGCTTTTATCTCTCTCCCCTCACCACAAATCAGATTCTCAAGAGGAGTTCCCAGTACATTATCCTTTCCCCTGTGTAATTACCTTAACAAGCTCCAGCTGTTTTCATTCTCACAACGGATACTCCCTGATATACAGCTGCCTACCCCCTTCGTAAGTGCCGGTCCTAAATGAGCTTTTTTCTCTGTACCCTCACCACAATCCAGATTCTTTTGGGGAGTTACCAGTACAGTAACCATACCAGGAAGTACTTAATTTATTAAGGTACTGCTTTTTTTAATCTCAGTGGAGATATTTACTGATAAACAGCTACCTATGCAGCATTTTCATGTGGTTCCTAAGTGAGCTTTTATCTCTCTCCCCTCACCACAAATCAGATTCTTCTGAGGAGTTCCCAGTACATTATCCTTTCCCCTGTGTAATTACCTAAACAAGCTCCAGCTGTTTTTATTCTCAGAAGGGATACTCCCTGATATACAGCTGCCTACCCCCTTCGTAAGTGCAGGTCCTAAATGAGCTTTTTTCTCTGTTCCCTCACCACAATCAAGATTGTTTTGTGGAGTTACCAGTACAGTAACCATATCAGGAAGTACTTAATTTATTAAGCTACTGCTTTTCTTAATCTCAGTGGAGATATTTACAGATAAACAGCTACCTATGCAGCATTTTCATGTCGTTCCTAAATGAGCTTTTATCTCTCTCCCCTCACCACAAATCAGATCTTCTGAAGAGTTCCCAGTACATTATCCTTTCCCCTGTGTAATTACCTTAACAAGCTCCAGCTGTTTTTATTCTCAGAATGGATATTCCCTGATATACAGCTGCCTACCCCCTTCGTAAGTGCAGGTCCTAAATGAGCTTTTTTCTCTGTTCAATCACCACAATCCAGATTCTTTTGGGGAGTTACCAGTACAGTAACCATACCAGGAAGTACTTAATTTATTAAGCTACTGCTTTTCTTAATCTCAGTGGAGATATTTACTGATAAACATCTACCTATGCAGCATGTTCATGTCGTTCGTAAATGAGCTTTTATCTCTATCCCCTCACCAGAAATCAGATTCTTCTGAGGAGTTCCCAGTACATTTTCCTTTAACCTGTGTAATTACCTTAACAATCTCCAGCTGTTTTTATTCTCAGAAGGTTTACTCCCTGATATACAGCTGCCTACTCCCTTCGTAAGTGCAGGTCCTAAATGAGCTTTTTTCTCTGTTCCCTCACCCCAATCCAAATTCTTTGGGGAGTTACCAGTACAGTAACAATACCAGGAAATACTTAATTTATTAAGCTACTGCTTTTCTTATTCTCACTGGAGATATTTACTAATAAAGAGCTACCTACCCAGCATGTTCATGTCGTTCGTAAATGAGCTTTTATCTCTCTCCCCTCACCACAAACCAGATTCTTCTGAGGAGTTCCCAGTACATTATCCTTTCCCCTGTGTAATTACCTTAACAAGCTCCAGCTGTTTTTATTCTCAGAAGGTTTACTCACTGATATACAGCTGCCTACCCACTTCCTAAGTTCAGGTCCTAAATGAGCTGTTTTCTCTGTTTCCTCACCACAATCCAGATTCTTTTGGGGAGGTACCAGAACAGTAAACATACCAGGAAGTACTTAATTTATTAAGCTACTGCTTTTCTTAATCTCAGTGGAGATATTTACTGATAAACACTACCTACGCAGCATGTTCATGTCATTCCTAAATGAGCTTTTATCTCTCTCCCATCTCCGCAAATCAAATTCTTCTCAGGAGTTCCCATTACATTATCCTTTCCCATGTGTAATTACCTTAACAAGCTCCAGCTGTTTTTATTCTCAGAAGGTTTACTCCCTGATATACAGTTGCCTACCCCCTTCGTAAGTGCAGGTCCTAAATGAGCTTTTTTCTCTGTTCCCTCACCACAATCCAGATTCTTTTGGGCAGTTACCAGTACAGTAACCATACCTGGAAGTACTTATTTTATTAAGCTACTGCTTTTCTTAATCACAGTGGAGATATTTACTGATAAACAGCTACCTACGCAGCATGATCATGTCGTTCCTAAATGAGCTTTTATCTCTCTCCTGTCACCACAAATCAGATTCTTCTGAGGAGTTCCCAGTACATTATCCTTTCCCCTGTGTAATTACCTTAACAAGCTCCAGCTGTTTTTATTCTCAGAAGGTTTACTCCCTGATATACAGCTGCCTACCCCCTTCGTAAGTGCAGGTCCTAAATGAGCTTTTTTCTCTGTTCCCTCACCACAATCCAGATTCTTTTGGGGAGTTAACAGTACAGTACCATACCAGGAAGTACTTAATTTATTAATCTACTGCTTTTCTTAATCTCAGTGGAGATATTTATTGATAAACAGCTACCTAAGCAGCATGTTCACGTCGTTCCTAAATGAGCTTTTATCTCTCTCCCCTCACCACAAATCACATTCTTCTGAGGAGTTCCCAGTATATTATCCTTTCCCTTGTGTAATTACCTTAACAAGCTCCAGCTGTTTTTATTCTCAGAAGGGATACTCCCTGATACACAGCTGCCTATTCCCTTCGTAAGTGCAGGTCCTAAATGAACTTCTTTCTCTGTTCCATCACCACAATACAGATTCTTTGCGGAGTTACCAGTACAGTAACCAAACCAGGAAGTACTTAATTAATTTAGCTACTGCTTTTCTTAATCTCAGTGGAGATATTTTCTAATAAAGAGCTACGTACGCAGCATGTTCATGTCGTTCCTAAATGAGCTTTTATCTCTCTCCCCTCACCACAAATCAGATTCTTCTGAGGAGTTCCCAGTACATGATCCTTTCCCCTGTGTAATTACCTTAACAAGCTCCAGCTGTTTTTATTCTCAGAAGGGATACTCCCTGATATACAGCTGCCTACCCCCTTCGTAAGTGCAGGTCCCAAATGAGCTTTTTTCTCTGTTCCTCACCACAATCCAGATTCTTTTGGGGAGTTACCAGTACAGTCACCATACCACGAAATACTTAAGTTATTAAGCTACTGCTTCTCTTAATCTCAGTGGAGATATTTACTGATAAACAGCTACCTATGCAGCATTTTCATGTCGTTCCTAAATGAGCTTTTATCTCTCTCCCCTCACCACAAATCAGATTCTTCTAAGGAGTTCCCAGTACATTATCCTTTCCCCTGTGTAATTACCTTAAAAACCGCCAGCTGTTTTTATTCTCAGAAGGGATTCTCCCTGATATACAGCTGCCTGCCCCCTTCGTAAGTGCAGGTCCTAAATGAGCATTTTCTCTGTTCCCTCACCACATTCCAGATTCTTTGGGGAGTTACCAGTACAGTAACAATACCAGGAAGTACTTAATTTATTAAGCTACTGCTTTTCCTAATCTCAGTAGAGATATTTACTGATAAACAGCTACCTATGCAGCATTTTCTTGTCGTTCCTAAATGAGCTTTTATCTCTCTCCCCTCACCACGAATCAGATTCTTCTGAGGAGTTCCCAGTACATTATCCTTTCCCCTGTGTAATTACCTTAACAAGTTCCAGCTGTTTCTATTCTCAGAACGGATACTCCCTGATATACAGCTGCCTACCACCTTTGTAAGTGCAGGTCCTAAATGAGCTTTTTTCGCTGTTCCCTCACCACAATCCAGATTCTTTTGGGGACTTACCAGAACAGTAACCATACCAGGAAGTACTTAATTTATTAAGGTACTACTTTTCTTAATCTCAGTGGAGATATTTATTGATAAACTGCTACCTACGCAGAATTTTCATTTCGTTCATAAATGAGCTTTTGTCTCTCACCCCTCACCACAAATCAGATTCTTCTCAGGAGTTCCCAGTACATTATCCTTTCCCCTGTTTAATTACCTTAACAAGCTCCAACTGTTTTTATTCTCAAGGTTTACTCCCTGATATACTGATGCCTACCCCCTTCGTAAGTGCAGATACTAAATGAGCTTTTTTCTCTGTTCCCTCCCCGCAATGCAGATTCTTTTGGGGAGTTACCAGTACAGTAACCATACCAGGAAGTACTTAATTTATTAAGCTACTGCTTTTCTTAATCTCAGTGGAGATATTTACTGATAAACAGCTACCTATGCAGCATGTTCATGTCGTTCCTAAATGAGCTTTTATCTCTCTTCCCACAACACAAATCAGATTCTTCTGAGGAATTACCACTACATTATCCTTTCCCCTGTTTAATTACCTTAACGAGCTCCAGCTGTTTTTATTCTCAGAAGGTTACTCCCTGATATACAGCTGCCTAAACCCTTCGTAAGTGCAGGTCCTAAATGAGCTTTTTTCTCTGTTCCCTCACCACAATCGAGATTCTTTTGGGGAGTTACCAGTACATTATCCTTTCCCCTGTGTAATTACCTTAACAAACTCCAGCTGTTTTTATTCTCAGAAGGGTTACTCCCTGATATACAGCTGCCTAACCCTTCGTAAGTGCAGGTCCTAAATGAGCTTTTTCGCTGTTCCCTCACCACAATCCAGATTCATTGGGGAGTTTCCAGTACAGTAACCATACCAGGAAGTACTTAATTTATTAAGCTACTGCTTTTCTTAATCTCAGTGGAGATATTTACTGATAAACAGCTACCTATGCAGCATGTTCATGTCGTTCTTAAATGAGCTTTTATCTCTCTCTCCTCACCACAAATCACATTGTGATGAGGATTTCCTAGTACATTATCCGTTCCCCTGTGTAATTACCTTAACAATCTCCAGCTGTTTTTATTCTCACAAGGTTTATTCAATGACATACAGCTGCCTACCCCCTTCGTAAGTGCAGGTCCTAAATGAGCTTTTTTCTCTGTTCCCTCACCAAAATCCCGATTCTTTTGGGGACTTACCAGTACAGTAACCATACCAGGAAGTACTTAATTTATTATGCTACTGCTTTTCTTAATCTCAGTGGAGATATTTAATGATAAACAGCTACCTACGCAGCATGTTCATGTCGTTCCTAAATGAGCTTTTATCTCTCTCCCCTCACCACAAATCAGATTCCTCTGAGGAGTTCCGAGTACATTATCCTTTCCCCTGTGTAATTACGTTAACAAGTTCCAGCTGTTTCTACTCTCAGAACGGATACTCCCTGATATACAGCTGCCTACCACCTTTGTAAGTGCAGGTCCCAAATGAGCTTTTTTCGCTGTTCCCTCACCACAATCCAGATTCTTTTGGGGACTTACCAGTACAGTAACCATACCAGGAAGTACTTAATTTATTAAGGTACTACTTTTCTTAATCTCAGTGGAGATATTTATTGATAAACAGCTACCTAAGCAGCATTTTCATTTCATTCATAAATGAGCTTTTATCTCTCACCCCTCACCACAAATCAGATTCTTCTCAGGAGTTCCCAGTACATTATCCTTTCCCCTGTTAAATACCTTAACAAGCTCCAGCTGTTTTTATTCTCAAGGTTTACTCCCTGATATACAGATGCCTACCCCCTTCGTAAGTGCAGATACTAAATGAGCTTTTTTCTCTGTTCCCTCCCCGCAATGCAGATTCTTATGGGGAGTTACCAGTACAGTAACCATACCAGGAAGTACTTAATTTATTAAGCTACTGCTTTTCTTAATCTCAGTGGAGATATTTACTGATAAACAGCTACCTATGCAGCATGTTCATGTCGTTCCTAAATGAGCTTTTATCTCTCTCCCCTCACCACAAATCAGATTCTTCTGAGGAGTTCCCATACATTATCCTTTCCCCTGTGTAATTACCTTAACGAGCTCCAGGTGTTTTTATTCTCAGAAGGTACTCCCTGATATACAGCTGCCTAAACCCTTCGTAAGTGCAGGTCCTAAATGAGCTTTTTTCTCTGTTCCCTCACCACAATCCAGATTCTTTTGGGGAGTTACCAGTACAGTAACCATACCAGGAAGTACTTAATTTATTAAGCTACTGCTTTTCTTAATCTCAGTGGAGATATTTACTGATAAACAGCTACCTACGCAGCATGTTCATGTCGTTCCTAAATGAGCTTTTATCTCTCTGCCCTCACCACAAATCAGATTCTTTTGAGGAGTTCCCAGTACATTATCCTTTCCCCTGTGTAATTACCTTAACAAGCTCCAGCTGTTTTTATTCTCAGAAGGGTACTCCCTGATATACAGCTGCCTACCCCCTTCGTTTAAGTGCAGGTCCTAAATGAGCTTTTTTCTCTGTTCCCTCACCACAATCCAGATTCTTGGGGAGTTACCAGTACAGTAACCATACCAGGAAGTACTTAATTTATTAAGCTACTGCTTTTCTTAATCTCAGTGGAGATATTTACTGATAAACAGCTACCTATGCAGCATGTTCATGTCGTTCCTAAATGAGCTTTTATCTCTCTCCCCTCACCACAAATAGAAATTCTTCTGAGGAGTTCCCAGTACATTATCCTTTCCCCTGTGTAATTACCTTAACAAGCTCCAGCTGTTTTTATTCTCAGAATGTTTACTCCCTGATATACAGCTGCCTACCCCCTTCGTAAGTGCAGGTCCTAAATGAGCTTTTTTCTCTGTTCCCTCACCACAATCCAGATTCTTTTGGGGAGTTACCAGTACAGTAACCATACCAGGAAGTACTTAATTTATTAAGCTACTGCTTTTCTTAATCTCAGTGGAGATATTTACTGATAAACAGCTACCTTACGCAGCATGTTCATGTCGTTCCTAAATGAGCTTTTATCTCTCTCCCCTCACCACAAATCAGATTCTTCTGAGGAGTTCCAGTACATTATCCTTTCCCCTGTGTAATTACCTTAACAAGCTCCTGCTGTTTTTATTCTTAGAAGGTTTACTCCCTGATATACAGCTGCCTCTCCACTTCGTAAGTGCAGGTCCTAAATGAGCTTTTTTGTCTGTTCCCTCACCACAATCCAGATTTTTTTGGGGAGTTACCAGTGCAGTAACCGTACCAGGAAGTACTTAATTTATTAAGCTACTGCTTTTCTTAATCTCAGTGGAGATATTTACTGATAAACAGCTACCTACGCAGCATGTTCATGTCGTTCCTAAATGAGCTTTTATCTCCAATCCCCTCACCGCAAATCAGATTCTTCTGAGGAGTTCCCAGTACATTATTCCTTTCCCCTGTGTAATTACCTTAACAAGCTCCAGCTGTCTTTATTCTCAGAAGGGATACTCCCTGATATACAGCTGCCTACCCCCTTCGTAAGTGCAGGTCCTAAATGAGCTTTTTTCTCTGTTCCCTCACCACAATCCAGATTCTTTTGGGGAGTTACCAGTACAGTAACCATACCAGGAAGTACTTAATTTAATTAAGCTACTGCTTTCTTAATCTCAGTGGAGATATTTACTGATAAACAGCTACCTATGCAGCATGTTCATGTCGTTCCTAAATGAGCTTTATCTCTCTCCCCTCACCACAAATCAGATTCTTCTGAGGAGTTCCCAGTACATTATCCTTTCCCCTGTGTAATTACCTTAACAAGCTCCAGCTGTATTTATTCTCAGAAGGGATACTCCCTGATATACAGCTGCCTACCCCCTTGTAAGTGCAGGTCCTAAATGAGCTTTTTTCTCTGTTCCCTCACCACAATCCAGATTCTTTTGGGGAGTTACCAGTACAGTAACCATACCAGGAAGTACTTAATTTATTAAGCTACTGCTTTTCTTAATCTCAGTGGAGATATTTACTGATAAACACTACCTACAGCATTATGTTAATGTCGTTCCTAAATGAGCTTTTATCTCTCTCCCCTCACCACAAATCAGATTCTTCTGAGGAGTTCCCAGTACATTATCCTTTCCCCTGTGTAATTACCTTAACAAGCTCCATCTGTTTTTATTCTCAGAAGGGATACTCCCTGATATACAGCTGCCTACCCCCTTCGTAAGTGCAGGTCCTAAATGAGCTTTTTTCTCTGTTCCCTCACCACAATCCAGATTCTTTTGGGGAGTTACCAGTACAGTAACCATACCAGGAAGTACTTAATTTATTAAGCTACTGCTTTTCTTAATCTCAGTGGAGATATTTACTGATAAACAGCTACCTAAGCAGCATGTCATGTCGTTCCGAAATGAGCTTTTATCTCTAACCTCACCACAAATCAGATTCTTCTGAGGAGTTCCCAGTACATTTTCCTTTCCCCTGTATAATTATCTTAACAAGCTCCAGCTGTTTTTATTCTCAGAAGGGATACTCCCTGATATACAGCTGCCTACCCCCCTTCGTAAGATCAGGTCCTAAATGAGCTTTTTTCTCTGTTCCCTCACCAAATCCAGATTGTTTTGGGGAGTTACCAGTACAGTAATCATACCAGGAAGTACTTAGTTTATTAAGCTACTGCTTTTCTTAATCTCAGTGGAGATATTTACTGATAAACAGCTACCTAAGCAGCATGTCCACGTCGTTCCTAAATGAGCTTTTATCTCAATAACCTCACCAAAAATCAGATACTTCCGAGGAGTTCCCAGTACATTTTCCTTTCCCCTGTGTAATTACTTAACAAGCTCCAGCTGTATTTATTCTCAGAGGGATACTCCCTGATATACAGCTGCCTACCCCCTTCGTATGTGCAGTTCCTAAAGAGCTTTTTTCTCTGTTCCCTCACCACAATCCAGATTCTTTTGGGGAGTTACCAGTACAGTAACCATACCAGGAAGTACTTAATTTATTAAGCTACTGCTTTTCTTAATCTCAGTGGAGATATTTACTGATAAACAGATACCTACGCAGCATGTTCATGTCGTTCCTAAATGAGCTTTTATCTCTATCAACTCACCACAAATCAGATTCTTCTGAGGAGTTCCCAGTACATTATCCTTTCCCCTGTGTAATTACCTTAACAAGCTCCAGCTGTTTTTATTCTCAGAAGGTTTACTCCCTGATATACAGCTGCCTACCCCCTTCGTAAGTGCAGGTCCTAAATGAGCTTTTTTCTCTGTTCCCTCACCACAATCCAGATTCTTTTGGGGAGTTACCAGTACAGTAACCATACCAGGAAGTACTTAATTTATTAAGCTACTGCTTTTCTTAATCTCAGTGGAGATATTTACTGATAAACAGCTACCTATGCAGCATTTTCATGTCGTTCCTAAATGAGCTTTTATCTCTCTCCCCTCACCACAAATCAATTCTTCTGAGGAGTTCCCAGTACATTAACCTTTCCCCTGTGTAATTACCTTAACAAGCTCCAGCTGTTTTTATTCTCAGAAGGTTTACTCCCTGATATACAGCTGCCTACCCCCTTCGTAAGTGCAGATACTAAATGAGCTTTTTTCTCTGTTCCCTCACCACAATCCAGATTCTTCCGGGGAGTTACCAGTACAGTACCATACCAGGAAGTACTTAAATTTATTAAGCTACTGCTTTTCTTAATCTCAGTGGAGATATTTACTGATAAACAGCTACCTATGCAGCATTTTATGTCGTTCCTAAATGAGGTTTTATCTCTCTCCCCTCACCAAAAATCAGATTCTTCTGAGGAGTTCCCAGTACATTTCCTTTCCCCTGTGTAATTACCTTAACAAGCTCCAGCTGTTTTTATTCTCAGAGGTTTACTTCAATGATATACAGCTGCCTACCCCCTTCGTAAGTGCAGGTCTTAAATGAGCTTTTCTCTGTTCCCTCACCACAATCCAGATTCTTTTGGGGAGTTACCAGTACAGTAACCATACCAGGAAGTACTTAATTATTAAGCTACTGCTTTTCTTAATCTCAGTGGAGATATTTACTGATAAACAGCTACCTATGCAGCATGTTTATCTCGTTCCTAAATGAGCTTTTATCTCTCTCCCCTCACCAAAAATCACATTCTTGAGGAGTTCCCAGTACATTTTCCTTTCCCCTGTGTAATTACCTTAACAAGCTCCAGCTGTTTTTATTCTCAGAAGGTTTACTCCCTGATATACAGCTGCCTACCCCCTTCTTAAGGGCAGGTCCTAAATGAGCTTTTTTCTCTGTTCCCTCAAAACAATCCAGATTCTTTTGTAGAGTTACCAGTACAGTAACCATACCAGGAAGTACTTAATTTATTAAGCTACTGCTTTTCTTAATCTCAGTGGAGATATTTACTGACAAACAGCTACCTATGCAGCATTTTTATGTCGTTCCTAAATGAGCTTTTATTTCTTTCCCCTCACCACAAATCAGATTCTTCTGAGGAGTTCCCAGTACATTATCCTTTCCCCTGTGTAATTACCTTAACAAGCTCCAGCTGTTTTTATTCTCAGAAGGGATACTCCCTGATATACAGCTGCCTACCCCCTTCGTAAGTGCAGGTCCTAAATGAGCTTTTTTCTCTGTTCCCTCAACACAATCCAGATTCTTTGGGGATTAACCAGTACAGTAACCATACCAGGAAGTACTTAATTTATTAAGCTACTGCTTTTCTTAATCTCAGTGGAGATATTTACTGATAAACAGGCACGTGCGCAGCATGTTCCTGTCATTCATAAATGAGCTTTTATCTCTCTCCTCTCACCACAAATCAGATTCTTCAGAGGAGTTTTCAGTACATTATCCTTTCCCCTGTGTAATTACCTTAACAAGCTCCAGTTGTTTTTATTCTCAGAAGGTTTACTCCCTGATATACAGTTGCCTACCCCCGTTGTAAGTGCAGGTCTTAAATGAGCTTTTTACTCTGTTCCCCCAACACAATCCAGATTCTTTTGGGGAGTTACCTGTACAGTAACCATACCAGGAAGTACTTAATTTATTAAGCTACTGCTTTTCTTAATCTCAGTGGAGATATTTACTAATAAACAGCTACCTTCGCAGCATGTTCATGTCGTTCCTAAATGAGCTTTTATCACTCTCCCCTCACCACAAATCAGATTCTTCTGAGGAGTTCCCAGTACATTATCCTTACCCCTGTGTAATTAACTTAACAAGCTCCAGCTGTTTTTATTCTCAGAAGGTTTACTCCCTGATATACAGCTGCCTACCTCCTACGTAAGTGCAGGTCCTAAATGGGCTTTTTTCTCTGTTCCCTCACCACAATCCAGATTCTTTTGGGGAATTACCTGTACAGTAACCATACCAGGAAGTACTTAAGTTATTAAGCTACTGATTTTCTTAATCTCAGTGGAGATATTTACTGATAAACAGCTACCTATGCAGCATGTTCATGTCGTTCCTAAATGAGCTTTTTTCTCTCTCCCCTCACCACAAATCAGATTCTTCTGAGGAGTTCCCAGTACATTATCCTTTCCCCTGTGTAATTACCTTAACAAGCTCCAGCTGTTTTTATTCTCAGAAGGTTTACTCCCTGATATACAGCTGCCTACCCCCTTCGTAAGTGCAGGTCCTAAATGAGCTTTTTTCTCTGTTCCCTCACCACAATCCAGGTTCTTTTGGGGTGTTACCAGTACAGTAACCATACCAGGATATACTTAATTTATTAAGCTACTGCTTGTCTTAATCTCAGTGGAGATATTTACTGATAAACAGCTACCTATGCAGCATTTTCATGTCGTTCCTAAATGAGCTTTTATCTCTCTCCCCTCACCACAAATCAGATTAATCTGAGGAGTTCCCATTACATTATCCTTTCCTCTTTGTAATTACCTTAACAAGCTCCACCTGTTTTTATTCTCAGAAGGGATACTCCCTGATATACAGCTGCCTACCCCCTTCGTAAGTGCAGGTCCTAAATGAACTTTTTTCTCTGCTCCCTCACCACGATCCAGATTCTACTGGGGAGTTACCAGTAGAGTAACCATACCAGGAAGTACTTAATTTATTAAGCTACTGCTTTTCTTAATCTCAGTGGAGATATTTACTGATAAACAGCTACCTACGCAGCATGTTCATGTCGTTCCTAAATGAGCTTTTATCTCTCTCCCCTCCCCACATATTAGATTCTTCTGAGGATTTCCCAGTACATTATCCTTTCCCCTGTGTAATTACCTTAACAAGCTCCAGCTGTTTTTATTCTCAGAAGGTTTACTCCCTGATATACAGCTGCCTACCCCCTTCGTAAGTGCAGGTGCTAAATGAACTTTTTTCTCTGTTTCCTCACCCATCTCCAGATTCTTTCCGGGAGTTATCAGTACAGTAACCATACCAGGAAGTACTTAATTTATTAAGCTACTGCTTTTCCTAATCTCAGTGGAGATATTTACTTATAAACAGCTACCTACGCAGCATGTTCATGTCGTTCCTAAATGAGCTTTTATCTCGCTCCCCTCACCACATATCAGATTCTTCTGAGGAGTTCCCAGTTCATTATCCTTTCCCATGTGTAATTACCTTAACAAGCTCCAGCTGTTTTTATTCTCAGAATGTTTACTCCCTGATATACAGCTGCCTACCCCCTTCGTAAGTGCAGGTCCTAAATGAGCTTTTTTCTCTGTTCCCTCACCACAATCCAGATTCTTTTGGGGAGTTACCCGTACACTAACCATACCAGGAAGTACTTAATTTATTAAGCTACTGCTTTTCTTAATCTCAGTGGAGATATTTACTGATAAACAGCTACCTATGCAGCATGTTCATGTCGTTCCTTAATGAGCTTTTATCTCTCGCCCCTCACCACAAATCAGATTCTTCTGAGGAGCTCCCAGTACATTATCCTTTCTCCTGTGTAATTACCTTAACAAGCTCCAGCTGTTTTTATTCTCAGATGGGATACTCCCTGATATACAGCTGCCTACCCCCTTCGTAAGTGCAGGTCCTAAATGAGCTTTTTCTCTGTTCCCTCACCAGAATCCAGATTCTTTTGGGGAGGTACCAGTACAGTAACCATTCCAGGAAGTACTTAATTTATTAAGCTACTGCTTTTCTTAATCTCAGTGGAGATATTTACTGATAAACACCTACCTACGCAGGATTTTCATCTCGTTCCTAAATGAGCTTTTATCTCTCTCCCCTCACCACAAATCAAATTCTTCTGAGGAGTTCCCAGTACATTATCCTTTCCCCTGGGTAATTACCTTAACAAGCTCCAGCTGTTTTTATTCTCAGAAGGTTTACTCCCTGATATACAGCTGCCTACCCCCTTCGTAAGTGAAGGTCCTAAATGAGCTTTTTTCTCTTTTCCCTCACCACAATCCAGATTCTTTTGGAGAGTTACCAGTACAGTAACCATTCCAGGAAGTACTTAATTTATTAAGCTACTGCTTTTCTTAATCTAAGTGGAGATATTTACTGATAAACAGCTACCTAAGCAGCATGTTCATGTCGTTCCTAAAAGAGCTTTTATCTCTCTCCCCTCACCACAAATCAGAATCTTCTGAGGAGTTCCCAGTACATTATCCTTTCCCCTGGGTAATTACCTTAACAAGCTCCAGCTGTTTTTTTTCTCAGAAGGTTTACTCCCTGATATACAGCTGTCTACCCACTTCGTAAGTGCAGGTCCTAAATGGGCTTTTTTCTCCATTCCCTCACCACAATCCTGATTCTTTTGGGGAGTTACCAGTACAGTAACCATACCAGGAAGTACTTAATTTATTCAGGTACTGCTTTTCTTAAACTCAGTGGAGATATTTACTGATAAACAGCTACCTATGCAGCATGTGCATGTCGTTCCTAAATGAGCTTTTATCTCTCTCCCCTCTCACAAATCAGATTCTTCTGAGGAGTTCCCAGTACATTAACCTTTCCCCTGTGTAATTACCTTAACAAGCTCCAGCTGTTTTTATTCTCAGAAGGTTTACTCCCTGATATACAGCTGCCTACCCCCTTCGTAAGTGCAGATACTAAATGAGATTTTTTCTCTGTTCCCTCACCACAATCCAGATTCTTTCGGGGAGTTACCAGTACAGTTACCATACCAGGAAGTACTTAAATTATTAAGCTTCTGCTTTTCTTAATCTCAGTGGAGATATTTACTGATAAACATCTACCTATGCAGCATTTTAATCTCGTTCCTAAATGAGCTTTTATCTCTCTCCCCTCACCAAAAATCACATTCTGATGAGGAGTTCCCAGTACATTTTCCTTTCCCCTGTGTAATTACCTTAACAATCTCCAGCTGTTTTTATTCTCCAAGGTTTATTCAATGATATACAGCTGCCTACCCCCTTCGTAAGTGCAGGTCTTAAATGAGCTTTTTTCTCTGTTCCCTCACCACAATCCAGATTCTTTTGGGGAGTTACCAGTACAGAAACCATACTAGGAAGTACTTAATTTATTAAGCTAC
Source organism: Perognathus longimembris pacificus (assembly GCF_023159225.1). Lineage (NCBI taxonomy): Eukaryota > Metazoa > Chordata > Mammalia > Rodentia > Heteromyidae > Perognathus > Perognathus longimembris. The sequence goes on from NW_025956996.1 coordinate 44,804, forward strand.
TGCTTTTCTTAATCTCAGTGGAGATATTTACTCATAAACAGCTACCTACGCAGCATTTTAATCTCGTTCCTAAATGAGCTTTTATCTCTCTCCCCTCACCACAATTCAGATTCTTCTGAGGAGGTCCCAGTACATTATCCTTTCCCCTTTGTAATTACCTTAACAAGCTCCAGCTGTTTTTATTCTCAGAATGTTTACTCCCTGATATACAGCTGACTACCCCCTTCCTAAGGGCAGATCCTAAATGGGCTTTTTTCTCTGTTCCCTCACCACAACCCTGAATCTTTTGGGGAGTTACCAGTACAGTAACCATACCAGGAAGTACTTAATTTATTAAGCTACTGCTTTTCTTAAATCAGTGTAGATATTTACTGATAAACTGCTACATATGCAGCATGTTCATGTCGTTCCTATATGAGCTTTTATGTCTCTCCCCTCACCACAAATCAGATTCTTCTGAGGAATTCCCAGTACATTTTCCTTTCCCCTCTGTAATTACCTTAACAAGCTCCAGCTGTTTTTATTCTCAGAAGGTTAACTCCCTGATATACAGCTGCCTACCACCTTCGTAAGTGCAGGTCCTAAATGGGTTTTTTTCTCTGTTCCCTCACTGCAGGAAGCCGGCAGCGACGCCATTACAAGATGGCGCCTGCTTCCTGGTAGCCTTAGCAGTAAACAACTCCATAAACGGCAATGCTTAGTGGACTTTCGCGCCCAAACCCCGCGCACGCGCAAGCGAGCTCTAGTCCCAGCCAATCCCGAAGCGGTTGCTAGTAACAACCAGCCACAGACCAATCAGGGAGCGACCCTTGCTCCCCCAAGCGTATATAAGCAGGCGTTTTTTGGCCCTCGGGGCCCCTCGCTTCAGCTCTCCCTCACCCAAGCAGCTCTTCAATAAAGTGCGATTGAGAAGGATCCTCGTGTGGTGGTCGCCTTTCCTCGCTGGATGGGGTTGCCGCCCGCCGCAACTGGTGCCGAAACCCGGGAACCACGCGAGGGGACAAAGAGGATCCAGAACTCAACGCAGGAAGAGGTAACTTCCCTCAGGTATGTGGACTGCCGTTCCTGTCTGGTGGCTTCTTATTATCCTTCCGCTGTGGGTGCTGGTGGCGGGTGTGTGTTTGCTTTGTTTGCGTTGTGACGAACCTGGAAAGGAGTGCCGCTGTATTGATCTAGAGTAAGTCAGAAGCGAAAGTAAGTCCGCGGTAGATAACGAGGCTTTCGCCCGTGGGTAGGACGCTCGTAGATAAGAGTGCGCCATGGGAAATGCTCAGGGGAAAACAATCGATTCCGAAGATCTTTACATTCCCCTTCAGGCTTTACTAAAGCAGCGTGGCCTTAAGGTTGGTAAGGCGACTGTTAAGAAGATTCTCACAGATATAGATCAACAGGCGCCATGGTTCGCGGTCTCTGGCGACTTGACTCTCCCCTGCTGGGACAAATTAGGCAGGGATTTAGACAGCGCTCAGGAAAAGGGTGAGATCTCTGGAGCAACGATGCCCTTATGGCGCATGGTACGCTCGTGCCTAGAAGACGGACGCTCCACAGACCTTATAAAGGAAGGTCAAAGGGCCCTTAGTAAGCACCAGGATAGTTTTTCGGAGTCCTCATCAGTAAAGGGGGAAGTGGTTAGGCCTAAGGAAAATAAAAATAAAAGGATGAAAGAAAGAAAAGGGGGACCCCATAAGGGTCTGGAGGAGGGACTGCAGCCCTCAGAAAAATCCTCGAATGCACAAGCGGCGGGGACGAGACAAGCAAAACAAAAGCAAGCCCAAAAGGGGCAAGGACAAGAACCAGTTGCCCCGTTGTATCCTTCTTTGGAGGAATTTAAGATTGACAACTCCTTCTCAGCTCTTAGCATAGAGGGCAGTGAATTAGAGAGCGAGACCGAGAGTGGCCATACCTCGGGCAGCGAGCTGAGCCCAGAAGATGAAAAGGGCTTGGAGGAAGCCGCTGCTAGGTACAAGGAGGACAGATACGGACCCGGTCACCCCTTTGGGGTCAGGGCCCCCAGGCAAAAAACACCCTCTGCCCCCCCGCCTGCCCCCGAGTAACTTCATAAAGAGAAGCACGTGGTCTAGGTTGGCTGCGGCTTTTCCAGTCTTTGAGAACCCGGTAACAGATGAAAGGATCTATGAGCCAGTCTCTCATAAACAACTAAGGGATCTAATGGAGGCAGTGCGCACATATGGAGTAACAGCTAATTACACCACCGCCTTATTGCGGCGACTCACAGTTAATGCCTTGACGCCCACGGATTGGTTTGATGTTGCGCGCACATGCCTTAGTCACGGGCAGTTCCTTGACTTTAGGTCCCTTGTTCAGGATAAGGCACAAACACAATTCAGAAAGAATCTCCAAGAAGGGAGAGCCGAATGGTCAGTGGACATGCTTCTAGGACAGGGAGAGTATGCAGTGGAACAGACCACCTACCCCTTTGAAGTCTATTCCCAGATAAATGAGATATTTTACAAGGCTTGGCGGGCCTTGGCGAACAAGGGAGAGGTGGCTGGTAACCTTACAAAGGTAATTCAGGCACCCAATGAACCATTTTCTGACTTTGTGGCACGCATGCTTGAGACGGCGGAGCGTGTACTTGGAAGCTTGGAGGTAGCCATGCCCCTTGTGCAACAATTAATCTATGAGCAGAGTACCAAAGAATGTCAAAGAGCAATAACCCCTGTAAAGGAAAAGAGCCTTGAGGCATGGGTAAGAGCTTGCCGAGAGGTGGGAGGCCCATTGACAAATGCAGGCTTGGCGGCGGCCGTGCTTTCTGCCGCTCGCATGGCTAGGGACAATAAACAGAGGGGCTGCTTTAAGTGTGGCCAATTAGGACACTTTAAGCGGCAATGCCCGAAAATTAACGAGACCCCGGCTAATTCGACGGGAGGGCAGCGACAACCAGGTCTGTGCCCCCGATGTAAAAAGGGAAAGCATTGGGCCAATGAATGCAGGTCAGTGAAGGACATTAATGGACATCCAATCCCCCAAGCTGTACCGTTAGAGTCAAAAAACGGGAGAGGGGGCCCTCGTCCCCAGGGCCCGCAAATCTATGGGGCACTTCAAACGTCGGTACCAGCCCCCCACCTACAGCCACCCAGGCTCGAAGGGCAGCTTCAGGCTCCGCAGGGCTGGACCTCTGTGCCGCCACCGGAACAGTATTAACTCCGGCAATGGGCATACAGGTCATAGATTCTGATATGACAGGACCCCTTGAAAAGGACACAGTGGGCTTAGTTCTTGGCCGTTCCTCTTCAACCATGAGGGGGCTAGTTGTCCTCCCAGGGGTCATCAACCCAGATAGTGAAGGAACTATAAAGATCCTTTGTCATGCCCCCCGTGGAGTCATTTCCATAGCTCCAGGAGATCGGATTGCCCAGCTCCTGTTACTGCCTTCGAGGCATGACAGCTTTCCCACAAAGGGTATTGAGAGGAATAATGCAGACCTTGGATCCACTGGGGTGGAAATTGCATGTTTGTCTATGGAACTAGACAAAAGGCCAATATTAACACTAGAAATAGAGGGAAGGAATTTCTCTGGACTGGTGGATACAGGTGCAGATCGGAGCATAATCCGGAAGGATGAATGGCCAAGGCGGTGGCCTATACAAAAATCCTCACAGACACTACAGGGACTAGGGTACGCTAGTTCTCCGGAGCTCAGTGCGAGGGAACTAGTTTGGAGGACTGAGGAAGGCCAAAAGGGCAAAGTTGTACCGTTTGTCATTAAAGTCCCGATAAATTTATGGGGAAGGGATGTCCAACAACAGTTAGATTTGAGATTAACCAATGAGTATTCAGAAGCTAGCAAGAGGATGATGCAACATCAAGGGTTTGTCCCATCGCTAGGGTTGGGCAAACACTTACAGGGCAAGCCTGAACCCTTACAACCATCCAGTAAAAGGGACAGACAAGGCTTGGGTTTTTCCTAGGGGTCTCTGAAAATAAGGCTTCTACACCCGGCCAGGTGCCCATACCTTGGAAAACGGAAAAGGCGGTATGGGTCCCTCAGTGGCCCCTTTCTCAGGAAAAGTTAGAAGCCGCTCAAACACTGATAAAAGAACAATTACGGTTAGGACATATTGAACCCTCTGTCTCACCCTGGAACACTCCAATTTTTGTAATCAAAAAGGCCTCCGGTAAATGGAGGCTGCTACATGACCTGCGTGCCGTAAATGCCCAAATGCAGGTCATGGGAGCCATCCAGAGAGGACTCCCCTTGCTCTCAGCGCTGCCCCGCAATTGGCCGGTCATTACCTTAGACATCAAGGACTGCTTTTTCTCGATACCTTTATGTGAAGAGGACAGGGAACGATTCGCCTTCACTCTGCCGTCGGCAAACCACGAGCGACCCGATGCGCGCTTCCAATGGAAGGTCTTGCCACAGGGCATGGCTAACAGCCCCACCATGTGTCAGTTATTTGTTGATTCGGCCTTGATTCCAGTGAGGGAGAGATTCCCAGGAGTAAAAGTTATTCATTACATGGATGACATTTTGTTGACCGCCTCCTGTCTGGAGACGCTCTATACAGTGTATAAGGAAATCACATTCTTGTTAACAGCCAAGGGCCTGACTATTGCCCCTGAAAAGGTTCAGCAATCAAATATGATTGAGTTTTTGGGGTCAGTCATAAGCCCGGAAACCATTAGGCCACAAAAAATCTCTTTTCGGACCTCACGTTTAAAAACTCTTAATGATTTTCAGCAACTAATGGGGGACATTAACTGGATAAGGGGATTCCTGAACATCCCTAGGTCAGAATTATTGCCTTTATTCTCTATACTTGAGGGAAACCCAGAAGTTACTTCCCCTCGGGCCTTGACACCCTCTGCGTTACGGTCCTTGCACAAGGTCGAGGAAGCAATGGCCGGAGCGCAGCTGCGGCGGTATGATCCCGCGGCTCCAATTATCTTATGCATTCTAAAAACAAAAAACTACCCTACAGGAGTGATATGGCAGGATGGCCCTCTATGGTGGCTTCATGGCAGTTCTGTTGGCGCTAGGACGATTCAATATTTCCCAGAGCTGGTAGCTTCCCAGGCACTTTTAGGACTCAAATACTGTCTGATGCATTTTGCTAAAGTCCCAGACAAGCTAATTATACCCTATACCCGTGAACAGGTAGAAACCTTAGCGGCTACAGTGGATGTGTGGGCCGTGCTTGTTTGCTCCTACTCTAAGGTAATTGATAACCATTACCCCAAGCATCCTTTGCTTGCTATCATAGAAAAGAATTTGGTCTATTTCCCAGTGTTAACACAAAAGGACCCTGTACCGGGAGCGCTAACTGTATTCACGGATGGGTCTAAATCAGGGCAAGGAGCATATGTGGTACAGGGCAAAACACCAGTGATTCTAACCTTCAGCCCGGATGTTCCACAAGTGGTGGAGTGCTTGACAGTTCTGGAAGTGTTTAAAACCTTCCCAGAGCCCTTTAATTTGTATTCAGACTCGCAGTATGTGGTCAATGCTGTAGCCTCTCTCGAAGTCGCAGCATCTATAAGACAGAGTAGTATGGTCTCTAATGTCCTCTTACAGATTCAAGATGCCATTTTGCAGCGTAGTCATCCCTTCTTCATTGGTCACGTGCGTGCACATTCTCTGCTACCAGGACCAATGGCGCAGGCCAATGACCTGGTTGACCGCGCAACACGACTTATGGCCTGCCTTGTAGAAGACCCTGTTACACAGGCCCAGAAATTTCATAATCTGTATCATGTCCTGGCAAACACTTTGACACAAAAATTTCATATCTCCAGAAAAAGGGCCAGGGAGATAGTCAGAGCCTGTCAGTCTTGTGTCACCTTTCTCCCTTTCCCACATGTCGGGGTGAACCCAAGGGGCCTAAAATCCAATGCCCTTTGGCAAATGGATGTTACCCATTTACCAGAATTTGGAAAAATCAAATATGTCCATGTGTCGGTAGACACCTTCTCAGGCATAATCCATGCCACTGCGTTAGCAGGGGAAAAGGTTACTCACGTAAAGACCCATTGCCTCGAGGCTTGGGCAGCATGGGGTAAACCACAGAGAATAAAAACAGACAATGGGCCGGCTTATGCCTCAAACGGATTTTGCACCTTTTGCGCACAAATGCAAGTGGCCCATACCACAGGACTGCCTTACAACCCCCAAGGACAGGGGATTGTGGAGAGAGCCAATAGGAGCCTAAAAGAATTAATACAAAAACAAAAAGGGGGAATAGCCGAGACGGCAACCCCCAGAGAGAGACTCTCTCTTGCGCTCTTTACCTTAAACTTTTTAAATTTGAATGATGCCGGTGAGTCAGCATCCGATAGGCATATGTTACAAAAGGCCCAAGACAAAACAGATGTGGTCATGTGGAAGGAGGTCCTGGATAACAAATGGTATGGACCGGATCCGGTTATAACGAGATCCAGGGGAGCTGTTTGTGTTTTTCCTCAGGGCCAAGAGGTTCCACACTGGATTCCAGCTCGATTGACGAGACCAGTAAAGGCGCTTGACCAGAAGGCGTATGATGATGAGAGAGATCCTGGAGATGATGATTGCGGGAGCGACCCGTCAAATCAATCCCTCACCAACCTGTCGCAAGAGGCAGTGGGTGTCCCTGCTGCTGGCGGTGATGATCATGCCTGTTTCTGTCACTGCAAAGGAAACGGTGCTTTGGGCTGTAGCTAGAGCTTGGCCTGTCCCTTTGCCAATACATGCCAGTTCCCCCTTTCTTCCCACTTTATTCTCCTCGACGTGTGCCATGGAAGTGCCCTGTTTATCCCCTAAAGAATTTACCACAGTGAGGTTCAGTCATACCAGCATAAAGCTTAAGGGGACCTTTTGCTTTTCGTTTGCGGGAAATAATTCCTGCATTAAATTGAAGAGAAAAACATTGACCTATGTAGAAAGTAGTAACCCTTTTCTCAACACAAACCCCTTACAGTTAATTACGGCACTAAATAAATTAAAAGGGAGCACTGATCAATCTATGACCCCAAGTAACCAGACTTTGATTCTAGTAGAGGCCTTGATACCATTGGCTCCTCGAAATTTAAATTTGAGTGGTGCTACCCAGTTTAGAGGATCCCCCTATTGCCGTGCCTCTCCTGCCTTTCCCCCGTCCTTTATTCAGTGCCAAGATAAAACTTGGGAGGAAAAGCAAATAATCCCAGGCTTCTCCCTTTCCCCAGCATTGAGTAGACAGATAATAGAGCCAGAATTTGAAAATAACACAGTGACCGATAGGTGGCCTTGGTTCCAATGGCTTATAGCAAATGAGGCCGGGGTATCGTCAGATATCTCCGCAATCACGAAATTACGGAGTGTCCGCATCTCCAGGTGGCGGGCTTCTGGAATGAATCTATACCAACTAGGAAAACCCATAAAATTTGCCAATGCCAGCCTACATGAGTTTGTAGGGAGTAATGCCACTGTAAGAGCCGCCCCTGTTTGCTTGCAGCCCCCTCATATGTTCCTGCTGACTTCTAATGTCTCCAGTGATGAGATCAACTGTGCGATGGGGGAATGCTGGATCTCTAACTGTTGGAATGGCTCACAGTCCACTGCTGTAATTGTGAAAGTACCCACCTTCGTACCTATCCCAGTAAAATTAGACCCAGATAACTTCCCACTGATAACGTTACTTAGGGAGAAAAGAGACTTTGGAATAACCGCAGCCATAGTAACGGCCGTTGCCATCAGTGCAGGAGCGGCTGTTGCCGCCGGGGTGGCCATGGCCAACCAGGTCCAAACCGCTGAGACGGTCAATCAGGTGGTAGCCCAGACAGCACAGATTTTGGAAACAGAAGCAAAAATAAATTCCCACCTGGCATCTGGGATCCTTGCAGTTAACCAAAGAGTGGATTTAATGCAGGTTCAGCTTGATGAGTTAACTGAGCTAGTTCAAATTGGCTGTATTTCATCCTACAAACATATCTGCATTACCCCCCTGCGCTTCAATGCCTCCCGGAATGAATCAAAACTGTTAAGCCAATATTTGTCAGGAGAGTGGGGAAGGGAGGCTGAGGACCTGGTGCGGGAACAGCTCCTGAGAATAGCAGTGCTAAATGGAACGCAGGTTCATCCCATTACCCTGGGGCAGTTTACGAGTTGGATAACTACCCCTCTCTCCTACTTTAAAGAATGGGTGGGAGTGGGGATATTTTTGCTGCTCTGTGTTGGGGGCAGCGTGGTTTGTCTCTGGTTGGTCTGCCGCCTACGAGCTCAAACGCGCAGGGATAAGGTCTTGATCACACAAGCATTAGCCGCTTTGGAATGTGGCGGTTCCCCCCAAATATGGCTCGCGGCCCTGAAAAGGGAATGAGCTCCCTGGTTGCACGGATCTTGCACCCCTGGGGTTACAAGACCCCATTGCACCCGGGATGGGCGTGCCTCCAAGAGAAGCAGGGTGCCGGGCAATAGCACCGCACTTGGGAGTTCTATGACAATAAGCCCCAAGAAGAGCAAGTCTGATTGCACGTGGGTAGATACCCTATACCCCACCTCTGGAAAAAAGGTATCGGACGGGTCTGGCGTCCGATGAATGGATAACACTCATGGGAAAGCCAGTACAATGTTCCAAAATAGCACACAGAGATCAGACCTCTACTCTTACCTGCACGAAAACAAAAAGGGGGAACTGCAGGAAGCCGGCAGCGACGCCATTACAAGATGGCGCCTGCTTCCTGGTAGCCTTAGCAGTAAACAACTCCATAAACGGCAATGCTTAGTGGACTTTCGCGCCCAAACCCCGCGCACGCGCAAGCGAGCTCTAGTCCCAGCCAATCCCGAAGCGGTTGCTAGTAACAACCAGACGCAGACCAATCAGGGAGCGACCCTTGCTCCCCCAAGCGTATATAAGCAGGCGTTTTTTGGCCCTCGGGGCCCCTCGCTTCAGCTCTCCCTCAACCAAGCAGCTCTTCAATAAAGTGCGATTGAGAAGGATCCTCGTGTGGTGGTCGCCTTTCCTCGCTGGACGGGGTTGCCGCCCGCCGCACCTCACTACAATCCAGATTCCTTTGGGGAGTTACCAGTACAGTAACCATACCAGGAAGTACTTAATTTATTAAGCTACTGCTTTTCTTAATCTCATTGGAGACATTTACTGATAAACAGCTACCTACGCAGCATATTCATGTCGTTCCTAAATGAGCTTTTATCTCTCTCCCCTCACCACAAATCTGATTCTTCTGAGGAGTTCCCAGTACATTATCCTTTCCCCTCTGTAATTAACTTAACAAGCTCCAGCTGTTTTTATTCTCCAAAGGTTAACTCCCTGATATACAGCTGCCTACCCCCTTCGTAAGTGCAGGTCCTAAATGAGCTTTTTTCTCTGTTCCCTCACCACAATCCAGATTCTTTTGGGGAGTTACTAGAACAGGAACCATACCAGGAAGTACTTCATTTATTAACCTACTGCTATTCTTAATCTTAGTGGAGATATTTCCTGATAAACAGCTACCTATGCAGCATTTTCACGTCGTTCCTAAATGAGCAATTATCTCTCTCCCCTCACCACAAATCAGATTCTTCTCAGGAGTTCCCAGTCCATTATCCTTTCCCCTGTGTAATTACCTTAACAAGCTCCAGCTGTTTTTATTCTCAGAAGGTTTACTCCCTGATATTCAGCTTCCTACCCCCTTCGTAAGTGCAGGTGCAAAATGAGCTTTTTTCTCTGTTCCCTCACCACAATCCAGATTCTTTTGGGGAGTTACCAGTACAGTAACCATACCAGGAAGTACTTAATTTATTAAGCTACTGCTTTTCTTAATCTCAGTGGAGATATTTACTGATAAACAGCTACCTACGCAGCATGTTCATGTCGTTCCTAAATGTGCTTTTATCTCTCTCCCCTCACCACAAATTAGATTCTTCTGAGGAGTTCCCAGTACATTATCCTTTCCCCTGTGTAATTACCTTAACAAGCTCCAGCTGTTTTTATTCTCAGAAGCGATACTCCCTGATATACAGCTGCCTAACCCCTTCGTAAGTGCAGGTCCTAAATGAGCTTTTTTCTCTGTTCCCTCACCACAATCCAGATTCATTTGGGGAGTTGCCAGTACAGTAACCATATCAGGAAGTACTTAATTTATTAAGCTACTGCTTTTCGTAATCTCCGTGGAGATATATACTGATAAACAGCTACCTACGCAGCATGTTCATGTCGTTCCTAAATGAGCTTTTATCTCTCTCCCCTCACCACAAATCAGATTCTTCTGAGGAGTTCCCAGTACATTATACTTTCCCCTGTGTAATTACCTTAACAAGCTCCAGCTGTTTTTATTCTCAGAAGGGATAGTCCCTGATATACAGCTGCCTACCCCCTTCGTAAGTGAAGTTCCTAAATGAGCTTTTTTCTCTGTTCCCTCACTACAATCCAGATTCTTTTGGGGAGTTACCAGTACAGTAACCATAGGAGGAAGTAGTTAATTTATTAAGCTGCTGTTTTTCTTAATTTCAGTGGAGATATTTACTGATAAACACCTACCAACGCAGCATGTTCATGTCGTCCCTAACTGAGCTTTTATCTCTCTCCCCTCACCACAAATCAGATTCTTCTGAGGAGTTCCCAGTACATTATCCTTTTCCCTGTGTAATTACCTTAACAAGCTGCAGCTGTTTTTATTCTCACAAGGGCAACTCACTGATATACAGCTGCCTACCCCATTCATAAGTGCAGGTCGTAAATGAGCTTTTTTCTCTGTTCCCTCATCACAATCCTGATTCTTCTTGGGAGTTACCAGTACAGTAACCATACCAGGAAGTACTTAATTTATTAAGCTACTGCTTCTCTTAATCTCAGTGGAGATATTTACTGATAAACAGCTACCTACGCAGCATGTTCATGTCGTTCCTAAATGAGCTTTTATCTCTCTTCCCTCACCAAAAATCAGATTCTTCTGAGGAATTCCCAGCACATTATGTTTTCCCCTGTGTAATTACCTTAACAAGCTCCAGCAGTTTTTATTCTCAGAAGGTTCACTCCCTGATATACAGCTGCCTACCCCCTTCGTAAGTGCAGTTCCTACATGAGCTTTTTTCTCTGTTCCCTCACCACAATCCAGATTCTTTTGGAGAGTTAACAGTACAGTAACCATACCAGGAAGTACTTAATTTATTAAGCTACTGCTTTTCTTAGTCTCAGTTGAGATATTTACTGATAAACAGCTACCTATGCAGCATTTTCATGACGTTCCTAAATGAGCTTTTATCTCTCTCCCCTCACCACAAATCAGATTCTCAAGAGGAGTTCCCAGTACATTATCCTTTCCCCTGTGTAATTACCTTAACAAGCTCCAGCTGTTTTCATTCTCACAACGGATACTCCCTGATATACAGCTGCCTACCCCCTTCGTAAGTGCCGGTCCTAAATGAGCTTTTTTCTCTGTACCCTCACCACAATCCAGATTCTTTTGGGGAGTTACCAGTACAGTAACCATACCAGGAAGTACTTAATTTATTAAGGTACTGCTTTTTTTAATCTCAGTGGAGATATTTACTGATAAACAGCTACCTATGCAGCATTTTCATGTGGTTCCTAAGTGAGCTTTTATCTCTCTCCCCTCACCACAAATCAGATTCTTCTGAGGAGTTCCCAGTACATTATCCTTTCCCCTGTGTAATTACCTAAACAAGCTCCAGCTGTTTTTATTCTCAGAAGGGATACTCCCTGATATACAGCTGCCTACCCCCTTCGTAAGTGCAGGTCCTAAATGAGCTTTTTTCTCTGTTCCCTCACCACAATCAAGATTGTTTTGTGGAGTTACCAGTACAGTAACCATATCAGGAAGTACTTAATTTATTAAGCTACTGCTTTTCTTAATCTCAGTGGAGATATTTACAGATAAACAGCTACCTATGCAGCATTTTCATGTCGTTCCTAAATGAGCTTTTATCTCTCTCCCCTCACCACAAATCAGATCTTCTGAAGAGTTCCCAGTACATTATCCTTTCCCCTGTGTAATTACCTTAACAAGCTCCAGCTGTTTTTATTCTCAGAATGGATATTCCCTGATATACAGCTGCCTACCCCCTTCGTAAGTGCAGGTCCTAAATGAGCTTTTTTCTCTGTTCAATCACCACAATCCAGATTCTTTTGGGGAGTTACCAGTACAGTAACCATACCAGGAAGTACTTAATTTATTAAGCTACTGCTTTTCTTAATCTCAGTGGAGATATTTACTGATAAACATCTACCTATGCAGCATGTTCATGTCGTTCGTAAATGAGCTTTTATCTCTATCCCCTCACCAGAAATCAGATTCTTCTGAGGAGTTCCCAGTACATTTTCCTTTAACCTGTGTAATTACCTTAACAATCTCCAGCTGTTTTTATTCTCAGAAGGTTTACTCCCTGATATACAGCTGCCTACTCCCTTCGTAAGTGCAGGTCCTAAATGAGCTTTTTTCTCTGTTCCCTCACCCCAATCCAAATTCTTTGGGGAGTTACCAGTACAGTAACAATACCAGGAAATACTTAATTTATTAAGCTACTGCTTTTCTTATTCTCACTGGAGATATTTACTAATAAAGAGCTACCTACCCAGCATGTTCATGTCGTTCGTAAATGAGCTTTTATCTCTCTCCCCTCACCACAAACCAGATTCTTCTGAGGAGTTCCCAGTACATTATCCTTTCCCCTGTGTAATTACCTTAACAAGCTCCAGCTGTTTTTATTCTCAGAAGGTTTACTCACTGATATACAGCTGCCTACCCACTTCCTAAGTTCAGGTCCTAAATGAGCTGTTTTCTCTGTTTCCTCACCACAATCCAGATTCTTTTGGGGAGGTACCAGAACAGTAAACATACCAGGAAGTACTTAATTTATTAAGCTACTGCTTTTCTTAATCTCAGTGGAGATATTTACTGATAAACACTACCTACGCAGCATGTTCATGTCATTCCTAAATGAGCTTTTATCTCTCTCCCATCTCCGCAAATCAAATTCTTCTCAGGAGTTCCCATTACATTATCCTTTCCCATGTGTAATTACCTTAACAAGCTCCAGCTGTTTTTATTCTCAGAAGGTTTACTCCCTGATATACAGTTGCCTACCCCCTTCGTAAGTGCAGGTCCTAAATGAGCTTTTTTCTCTGTTCCCTCACCACAATCCAGATTCTTTTGGGCAGTTACCAGTACAGTAACCATACCTGGAAGTACTTATTTTATTAAGCTACTGCTTTTCTTAATCACAGTGGAGATATTTACTGATAAACAGCTACCTACGCAGCATGATCATGTCGTTCCTAAATGAGCTTTTATCTCTCTCCTGTCACCACAAATCAGATTCTTCTGAGGAGTTCCCAGTACATTATCCTTTCCCCTGTGTAATTACCTTAACAAGCTCCAGCTGTTTTTATTCTCAGAAGGTTTACTCCCTGATATACAGCTGCCTACCCCCTTCGTAAGTGCAGGTCCTAAATGAGCTTTTTTCTCTGTTCCCTCACCACAATCCAGATTCTTTTGGGGAGTTAACAGTACAGTACCATACCAGGAAGTACTTAATTTATTAATCTACTGCTTTTCTTAATCTCAGTGGAGATATTTATTGATAAACAGCTACCTAAGCAGCATGTTCACGTCGTTCCTAAATGAGCTTTTATCTCTCTCCCCTCACCACAAATCACATTCTTCTGAGGAGTTCCCAGTATATTATCCTTTCCCTTGTGTAATTACCTTAACAAGCTCCAGCTGTTTTTATTCTCAGAAGGGATACTCCCTGATACACAGCTGCCTATTCCCTTCGTAAGTGCAGGTCCTAAATGAACTTCTTTCTCTGTTCCATCACCACAATACAGATTCTTTGCGGAGTTACCAGTACAGTAACCAAACCAGGAAGTACTTAATTAATTTAGCTACTGCTTTTCTTAATCTCAGTGGAGATATTTTCTAATAAAGAGCTACGTACGCAGCATGTTCATGTCGTTCCTAAATGAGCTTTTATCTCTCTCCCCTCACCACAAATCAGATTCTTCTGAGGAGTTCCCAGTACATGATCCTTTCCCCTGTGTAATTACCTTAACAAGCTCCAGCTGTTTTTATTCTCAGAAGGGATACTCCCTGATATACAGCTGCCTACCCCCTTCGTAAGTGCAGGTCCCAAATGAGCTTTTTTCTCTGTTCCTCACCACAATCCAGATTCTTTTGGGGAGTTACCAGTACAGTCACCATACCACGGAAATACTTAAGTTATTAAGCTACTGCTTCTCTTAATCTCAGTGGAGATATTTACTGATAAACAGCTACCTATGCAGCATTTTCATGTCGTTCCTAAATGAGCTTTTATCTCTCTCCCCTCACCACAAATCAGATTCTTCTAAGGAGTTCCCAGTACATTATCCTTTCCCCTGTGTAATTACCTTAAAAACCGCCAGCTGTTTTTATTCTCAGAAGGGATTCTCCCTGATATACAGCTGCCTGCCCCCTTCGTAAGTGCAGGTCCTAAATGAGCATTTTCTCTGTTCCCTCACCACATTCCAGATTCTTTGGGGAGTTACCAGTACAGTAACAATACCAGGAAGTACTTAATTTATTAAGCTACTGCTTTTCCTAATCTCAGTAGAGATATTTACTGATAAACAGCTACCTATGCAGCATTTTCTTGTCGTTCCTAAATGAGCTTTTATCTCTCTCCCCTCACCACGAATCAGATTCTTCTGAGGAGTTCCCAGTACATTATCCTTTCCCCTGTGTAATTACCTTAACAAGTTCCAGCTGTTTCTATTCTCAGAACGGATACTCCCTGATATACAGCTGCCTACCACCTTTGTAAGTGCAGGTCCTAAATGAGCTTTTTTCGCTGTTCCCTCACCACAATCCAGATTCTTTTGGGGACTTACCAGAACAGTAACCATACCAGGAAGTACTTAATTTATTAAGGTACTACTTTTCTTAATCTCAGTGGAGATATTTATTGATAAACTGCTACCTACGCAGAATTTTCATTTCGTTCATAAATGAGCTTTTGTCTCTCACCCCTCACCACAAATCAGATTCTTCTCAGGAGTTCCCAGTACATTATCCTTTCCCCTGTTTAATTACCTTAACAAGCTCCAACTGTTTTTATTCTCAAGGTTTACTCCCTGATATACTGATGCCTACCCCCTTCGTAAGTGCAGATACTAAATGAGCTTTTTTCTCTGTTCCCTCCCCGCAATGCAGATTCTTTTGGGGAGTTACCAGTACAGTAACCATACCAGGAAGTACTTAATTTATTAAGCTACTGCTTTTCTTAATCTCAGTGGAGATATTTACTGATAAACAGCTACCTATGCAGCATGTTCATGTCGTTCCTAAATGAGCTTTTATCTCTCTTCCCACAACACAAATCAGATTCTTCTGAGGAGTTACCAGTACATTATCCTTTCCCCTGTTTAATTACCTTAACGAGCTCCAGCTGTTTTTATTCTCAGAAGGTTACTCCCTGATATACAGCTGCCTAAACCCTTCGTAAGTGCAGGTCCTAAATGAGCTTTTTTCTCTGTTCCCTCACCACAATCGAGATTCTTTTGGGGAGTTACCAGTACATTATCCTTTCCCCTGTGTAATTACCTTAACAAACTCCAGCTGTTTTTATTCTCAGAAGGGTTACTCCCTGATATACAGCTGCCTAACCCTTCGTAAGTGCAGGTCCTAAATGAGCTTTTTCTCTGTTCCCTCACCACAATCCAGATTCTTGGGGAGTTTCCAGTACAGTAACCATACCAGGAAGTACTTAATTTATTAAGCTACTGCTTTTCTTAATCTCAGTGGAGATATTTACTGATAAACAGCTACCTATGCAGCATGTTCATGTCGTTCTTAAATGAGCTTTTATCTCTCTCTTCACCACAAATCACATTGTGATGAGGATTTCCTAGTACATTATCCGTTCCCCTGTGTAATTACCTTAACAATCTCCAGCTGTTTTTATTCTCACAAGGTTTATTCAATGACATACAGCTGCCTACCCCCTTCGTAAGTGCAGGTCCTAAATGAGCTTTTTTCTCTGTTCCCTCACCAAAATCCCGATTCTTTGGGGACTTACCAGTACAGTAACCATACCAGGAAGTACTTAATTTATTATGCTACTGCTTTTCTTAATCTCAGTGGAGATATTTAATGATAAACAGCTACCTACGCAGCATGTTCATGTCGTTCCTAAATGAGCTTTTATCTCTCTCCCCTCACCACAAATCAGATTCTCTGAGGAGTTCCAGTACATTATCCTTTCCCCTGTGTAATTACGTTAACAAGTTCCAGCTGTTTCTACTCTCAGAACGGATACTCCCTGATATACAGCTGCCTACCACCTTTGTAAGTGCAGGTCCTAAATGAGCTTTTTTCGCTGTTCCCTCACCACAATCCAGATTCTTTGGGGACTTACCAGTACAGTAACCATACCAGGAATACTTAATTTATTAAGCTACTACTTTTCTTAATCTCAGTGGAGATATTTATTGATAAACAGCTACCTAAGCAGCATTTTCATGCATTCCTAAATGAGCTTTTATCTCTCCCCCTCACCACAAATCAGATTCTTCTCAGGAGTTCCCAGTACATTATCCTTTCCCCTGTTAAATACCTTAACAAGCTCCAGCTGTTTTTATTCTCAAGGTTTACTCCCTGATATACAGATGCCTACCCCCTTCGTAAGTGCAGTCCTAAATGAGCTTTTTTCTCTGTTCCCTCACCACAATCAGATTCTTTGGGGAGTTACCAGTACAGTAACCATACCAGGAAGTACTTAATTTATTAAGCTACTGCTTTTCTTAATCTCAGTGGCGATATTTACTGATAAACAGCTACCTATGCAGCATGTTCATGTCGTTCCTGAAATGAGCTTTTATCTCTCTCCCCTCACCACAAATCAGATTCTTCTGAGGAGTTCCCAGTACATTATCCTTTCCCCTGTGTAATTACCTTAACAAGCTCCATCTGTTTTTATTCTCAGAAGGGATACTCCCTGATATACAGCTGCCTAAACCCTTCGTAAGTCAGGTCCTAAATGAGCTTTTTTCTCTGTTCCCTCACCACAATCCAGATTCTTTGGGGAGTTACCAGTACAGTAATCATACCAGGAAGTACTTAGTTTATTAAGCTACTGCTTTTCTTAATCTCAGTGGAGATATTTACTGATAAACAGCTACCTAAGCAGCATGTCCATGTCGTTCCTAAATGAGCTTTTATCTCTAACCTCACCACAAATCAGATACTTCCGAGGAGTTCCCAGTACATTTTCCTTTCCCCTGTGTAATTATCTTAACAAGCTCCAGCTGTATTTATTCTTAGAAGGATACTCCCTGATATACAGCTGCCTACCCCCTTCGTATGTGCAGTTCCTAAATGAGCTTTTTTCTCTGTTCCCTCACCACAATCCAGATTCTTTGGGAGTTACCAGTACAGTAACCATACCAGGAAATACTTAATTTATTAAGCTACTGCTTTTCTTAATCTCAATGGAGATATTTACTGATAAACAGATACCTACGCAGCATTTTCATGTCGTTCCTAAATGAGCTTTTATCTCTCTCCCCTCACCACATCAGATTCTTCTGAGGAGTTCCCAGTACATTATCCTTTCCCCTGTGTAATTACCTTAACAAGCTCCAGCTGTTTTTATTCTCAGAAGGTTTACTCCCTGATATACAGCTGCCTACCCCCTTCGTAAGTGCAGGTCCTAAATGAGCTTTTTTCTCTGTCCCCTCACCACAATCCAGATTCTTTTAGGGAGTTACCAGTACAGTAACCATACCAGGAAGTACTTAATTTATTAAGCTACTGCTTTTCTTAATCTCAGTGGATATTTACTGATAAACAGCTACCTACGCAGCATGTTCATGTCGTTCCTAAATGAGCTTTTATCTCTCTCCCCTCACCACAAATCAGATTCTTCTGAGGAGTTCCCAGTACATTATCCTTTCCCCTGTGTAATTACCTTAACAAGCTCCATCTGTTTTTATTCTCAGAAGGGATACTCCCTGATATACAGCTGCCTAAACCCTTCGTAAGTCAGGTCCTAAATGAGCTTTTTTCTCTGTTCCCTCACCACAATCCAGATTCTTTGGGGAGTTACCAGTACAGTAACCTACCAGGAAGTACTTAGTTTATTAAGCTACTGCTTTTCTTAATCTCAGTGGAGATATTTACTGATAAACAGCTACCTAAGCAGCATGTCCATGTCGTTCCTAAATGAGCTTTTATCTCTCCCTCACCAAATCAGATTCTTCCGAGGAGTTCCCAGTACATTTTCCTTTCCCCTGTGTAATAATCTTAACAAGCTCCAGCTGTTTTATTCTCAGAAGGGATACTCCCTGATATACAGCTGCCTAGCCCCTTCGTATGTGCAGTTCCTAAATGAGCTTTTTTCTCTGTTCCCTCACCACAATCCAGATTCTTTTGGGAGTTACCAGTACAGTAACCATACCAGGAAGTACTTAATTTATTAAGCTACTGCTTTTCTTAATCTCAATGGAGATATTTACTGATAAACAGCTACCTACGCAGCATTTTCATGTCGTTCCTAAATGAGCTTTTATCTCTCTCCCCTCACCACATCAGATTCTTCTGAGGAGTTCCCAGTACATTATCCTTTCCCCTGTGTAATTACCTTAACAAGCTCCAGCTGTTTTTATTCTCAGAAGGTTTACTCCCTGATATACAGCTGCCTACCCCCTTCGTAAGTGCATGTCCTAAATGAGCTTTTTTCTCTGTCCCTCACCACAATCCAGATTCTTTTAGGGAGTTACCAGTACAGTAACCATACCAGGAAGTACTTAATTTATTAAGCTACTGCTTTTCTTAATTTCAGTGGAGAATTTACTGATAAACAGCTACCTATGCAGCATTTTCATGTCGTTCCTAAATGAGCTTTTATCTCTCTTCCCTCACACAAATCAGATTCTTCTGAGGAGTTCCCAGTACATTATCCTTTCCCCTGTGTAATTACCTTAACAAGCTCCAGCTGTTTTTATTCTCAGAAGGGTTACTCCCTGATATACAGCTGCCTACCCCCTTCGTAAGTGCAGGTCCTAAATGAGCTTTTTTCTCTGTTCCCTCACCACAATCCAGATTCTTTTGGGGAGTTACCAGTACAGTAACCATACCAGGAAGTACTTAATTTATTAAGCTACTGCTTTTCTTAATCTCAGTGGAGATATTTACTGATAAACAGCTACCTACGCAGCATTTTCATGTCGTTCCTAAATGAGCTTTTATCTCTCTCCCCTCACCACAAATCAGATTCTTCTGAGGAGTTCCCAGTACATTATCCTTTCCCCTGTGTTAATTACCTTAACAGCTCCAGCTGTTTTTATTCTCAGAAATTTACTCCCTGATATACAGCTGCCTAAACCCTTCGTAAGTGCAGGTCCTAAATGAGCTTTTTTCTCTGTTCCCTCACCACAATCAGATTCTTTTGGGGAGTTACCAGTACAGTAACCATACCAGGAAGTACTTAATTTATTAAGCTACTGCTTTTCTTAATCTCAGTGGAGATATTTACTGATAAACAGCTACCTATGCAGCATTTCATGTCGTTCCTAAATGAGCTTTTATCTCTCTCCCCTCACCACAAATCAGATTCTTCTGAGGAGTTCCCAGTACATTATCCTTTCCCCTGTGTAATTACCTTAACAAGCTCCAGCTGTTTTTATTCTCAGAAGGGATACTCCCTGATATACAGCTGCCTACCCCCTTCGTAAGTGCAGGTCCTAAATGAGCTTTTTTCTCTGTTCCCTCACCACAATCCAGATTCTTTTGGGGAGTTACCAGTACAGTAACCATACCAGGAAGTACTTAATTTATTAAGCTACTGCTTTTCTTAATCTCAGTGGAGATATTTACTGATAAACAGCTACCTATGCAGCATGTTCATGTCGTTCCTAAATGAGCTTTTATCTCTCCCCCTCACCACAAATCAGATTCTTCTGAGGAGTTCCCAGTACATTATCCTTTCCCCTGTGTAATTACCTTAACAAGCTCCAGCTGCTTTTTATTCTCAGAAGGTTTACTCCCTGATATACAGCTGCCTACCCCCTTCGTAAGTGCAGGTCCTAAATGAGCTTTTTTCTCTGTTCCCTCACCACAAATCCAGATTCTTTTGGGGAGTTACCAGTACAGTAACCATACCAGGAAGTACTTAATTTATTAAGCTACTGCTTTTCTTAATCTCAGTGGAGATATTTACTGATAAACAGCTACCTATGCAGCATGTTCATGTCGTTCCTAAATGAGCTTTTATCTCTCTCCCCTCACCACAAATCAGATTCTTCTGAGGAGTTCCCAGTACATTATTTTCCCCTGTGTAATTACCTTAACAATCCAGCTGTTTTTTTCTCAGAAGGTACTCCCTGATATACAGCTGCCTACCCCTTCGTAAGTGCAGGTCCTAAATGAGCTTTTTCTCTGTTCCCTCACCACAATCCAGATTCTTTTGGGGAGTTACCAGTACAGTAACCATACCAGGAAGTACTTAATTTATTAAGCTACTGCTTTTCTTAATCTCAGTGGAGATATTTACTGATAAACAGCTACCTACGCAGCATGTTCATGTCGTTCCTAAATGAGCTTTTATCTCTCCCCTCACCAAAATCAGATTCTTCTGAGGAGTTCCCAGTACATTATCCTTTCCCCTGTGTAATTACCTTAACAAGCTCCAGCTGTTTTTATTCTCAGAAGGTTTACTCCCTGATATACAGCTGCCTACCCCCTTCGTAAGTGCAGGTCCTAAATGAGCTTTTTTGTCTGTTCCCTCACCACAATCCAGATTCTTTTGGGGAGTTACCAGTACAGTAACCATACCAGGAAGTACTTAATTAATTAAGCTACTGCTTTTCTTAATCTCAGTGGAGATATTTACTGATAAACAGCTACCTATGCAGCATGTTCATGTCGTTCCTAAATGAGCTTTATCTCTCTCCCCTCACCACAAATCAGATTCTTCTGAGGAGTTCCCAGTACATTATCCTTTCCCCTGTGTAATTACCTTAACAAGCTCCAGCTGTTTTTATTCTCAGAAGGGATACTCCCTGATATACAGCTGCCTACCCTTCGTAAGTGCAGGTCCTAAATGAGCTTTTTTCTCTGTTCCCTCACCACAATCCAGATTCTTTTGGGGAGTTACCAGTACAGTAACCATACCAGGAAGTACTTAATTTATTAAGCTACTGCTTTTCTTAATCTCAGTGGAGATATTTACTGATAAACAGCTACCTATGCAGCATGTTCATGTCGTTCCTAAATGAGCTTTTATCTCTCTCCCCTCACCACAAATCAGATTCTTCTGAGGAGTTCCCAGTACATTATCCTTTCCCCTGTGTAATTACCTTAACAAGCTCCAGCTGTTTTTATTCTCAGAAGGTTTACTCCCTGATATACAGCTGCCTACCCCCTTCGTAAGTGCAGGTCCTAAATGAGCTTTTTTCTCTGTTCCCTCACCACAATCCAGATTCTTTTGGGGAGTTACCAGTACAGTAACCATACCAGGAAGTACTTAATTTATTAAGCTACTGCTTTTCTTAATCTCAGTGGAGATATTTACTGATAAACAGCTACCTACGCAGCATGTTCATGTCCTTCCTAATGAGCTTTTATCTCTCTCCCCTCACCACAAATCAGATTCTTCTGAGGAGTTCCCAGTACATTATCCTTTCCCCTGTGTAATTACCTTAACAAGCTCCAGCTGTTTTTATTCTCAGAAGGTTTACTCCCTGATATACAGCTGCCTAACCCTTCGTAAGTGCAGGTCCTAAATGAGCTTTTTTCTCTGTTCCCTCACCACAATCCAGATTCTTTTGGGGAGTTACCAGTACAGTAACCATACCAGGAAGTACTTAATTTATTAAGCTACTGCTTTTCTTAATCTCAGTGGAGATATTTACTGATAAACAGCTACCTACGCAGCATGTTCATGTCGTTCCTAAATGAGCTTTTATCTCTCTCCCCTCACCACAAATCAGATTCTTCTGAGGAGTTCCCAGTACATTATCCTTTCCCCTGTGTAATTACCTTAACAAGCTCCAGCTGTTTTATTCTCAGAAGGGATACTCCCTGATATACAGCTGCCTACCCCCTTCGTAAGTGCAGGTCCTAAATGAGCTTTTTTCTCTGTTCCCTCACCACAATCCAGATTCTTTTGGGAGTTACCAGTACAGTAACCATACCAGGAAGTACTTAATTTATTAAGCTACTGCTTTTCTTAATCTCAGTGGAGATATTTACTGATAAACAGCTACCTATGCAGCATGTTCATGTCGTTCCTAAATGAGCTTTTATCTCTCTCCCCTCACCACAAATCAGATTCTTCTGAGGAGTTCCCAGTACATTATCCTTTCCCCTGTGTAATTACCTTAACAAGCTCCAGCTCTTTTTATTCTCAGAAGGGATACTCCCTGATATACAGCTGCCTACCCCCTTCGTAAGTGCAGGTCCTAAATGAGCTTTTTTCTCTGTTCCCTCACCACAATCCAGATTCTTTGGGGAGTTACCAGTACAGTAACCATACCAGGAAGTACTTAATTTATTAAGCTACTGCTTTTCTTAATCTCAGTGGGATATTTACTGATAAACAGCTACCTATGCAGCATGTTCATGTCGTTCCTAAATGAGCTTTTATCTCTCTCCCCTCACCACAAATCAGATTCTTCTGAGGAGTTCCCAGTACATTATCCTTTCCCCTGTGTAATTACCTTAACAAGCTCCATCTGTTTTTATTCTCAGAAGGGATACTCCCTGATATACAGCTGCCTAAACCCTTCGTAAGATCAGGTCCTAAATGAGCTTTTTTCTCTGTTCCCTCACCACAATCCAGATTCTTTTGGGGAGTTACCAGTACAGTAACCATACCAGGAAGTACTTAGTTTATTAAGCTACTGCTTTTCTTAATCTCAGTGGAGATATTTACTGATAAACAGCTACCTAAGCAGCATGTCCATGTCGTTCCTAAATGAGCTTTTATCTCTCCTCACCACAAATCAGATACTTCCGAGGAGTTCCCAGTACATTTTCCTTTCCCCTGTGTAATTATCTTAACAAGCTCCAGCTGTTTTATTCTCAGAAGGGATACTCCCTGATATACAGCTGCCTACCCCCTTCGTATGTGCAGTTCCTAAATGAGCTTTTTTCTCTGTTCCCTCACCACAATCCAGATTCTTTGGGAGTTACCAGTACAGTAACCATACCAGGAAGTACTTAATTTATTAAGCTACTGCTTTTCTTAATCTCAATGGAGATATTTACTGATAAACAGCTACCTACGCAGCATTTTCATGTCGTTCCTAAATGAGCTTTTATCTCTCTCCCCTCACCACCATTCAGATTCTTCTGAGGAGTTCCCAGTACATTATCCTTTCCCCTGTGTAATTACCTTAACAAGCTCCAGCTGTTTTTATTCTCAGAAGGTTTACTCCCTGATATACAGCTGCCTACCCCCTTCGTAAGTGCAGGTCCTAAATGAGCTTTTTCTCTGTCCCCTCACCACAATCCAGATTCTTTTAGGGAGTTACCAGTACAGTAACCATACCAGGAAGTACTTAATTTATTAAGCTACTGCTTTTCTTAATCTCAGTGGATATTTACTGATAAACAGCTACCTACGCAGCATGTTCATGTCGTTCCTAAATGAGCTTTTATCTCTCTCCCCTCACCACAAATCAGATTCTTCTGAGGAGTTCCCAGTACATTATCCTTTCCCCTGTGTAATTACCTTAACAAGCTCCAGCTGTTTTTATTCTCAGAAGGGATACTCCCTGATATACAGCTGCCTAAACCCTTCGTAAGTCAGGTCCTAAATGAGCTTTTTTCTCTGTTCCCTCACCACAATCCAGATTCTTTTGGGGAGTTACCAGTACAGTAACCATACCAGGAAGTACTTAATTTATTAAGCTACTGCTTTTCTTAATCTCAGTGGAGATATTTACTGATAAACAGCTACCTAAGCAGCATGTCATGTCGTTCCTAAATGAGCTTTTATCTCTCCTCACCACAAATCAGATTCTTCTGAGGAGTTCCCAGTACATTTCCTTTCCCCTGTGTAATTACCTTAACAAGCTCCAGCTGTTTTATTCTCAGAAGGGATACTCCCTGATATACAGCTGCCTACCCTTCGTATGTGCAGTTCCTAAATGAGCTTTTTTCTCTGTTCCCTCACCACAATCCAGATTCTTTTGGGGAGTTACCAGTACAGTAACCATACCAGGAAGTACTTAATTTATTAAGCTACTGCTTTTCTTAATCTCAGTGGAGATATTTACTGATAAACAGCTACCTACGCAGCATTTCATGTCGTTCCTAAATGAGCTTTTATCTCTCTCCCCTCACCACAAATCAGATTCTTCTGAGGAGTTCCCAGTACATTATCCTTTCCCCTGTGTAATTACCTTAACAAGCTCCAGCTGTTTTTATTCTCAGAAGGTTACTCCCTGATATACAGCTGCCTACCCCCTTCGTAAGTGCAGGTCCTAAATGAGCTTTTTTCTCTGTTCCCTCACCACAATCCAGATTCTTTTGGGGAGTTACCAGTACAGTAACCATACCAGGAAGTACTTAATTTATTAAGCTACTGCTTTTCTTAATCTCAGTGGAGATATTTACTGATAAACAGCTACCTACGCAGCATTTCATGTCGTTCCTAAATGAGCTTTTATCTCTCTCCCCTCACCACAAATCAGATTCTTCTGAGGAGTTCCCAGTACATTATCCTTTCCCCTGTGTAATTACCTTAACAAGCTCCAGCTGTTTTTATTCTCAGAAGGTTTACTCCCTGATATACAGCTGCCTACCCTTCGTAAGTGCAGGTCCTAAATGAGCTTTTTTCTCTGTTCCCTCACCACAATCCAGATTCTTTTGGGGAGTTACCAGTACAGTAACCATACCAGGAAGTACTTAATTTATTAAGCTACTGCTTTTCTTAATCTCAGTGGAGATATTTACTGATAAACAGCTACCTATGCAGCATGTTCATGTCGTTCCTAAATGAGCTTTTATCTCTCTCCCCTCACCACAAATCAGATTCTTCTGAGGAGTTCCCAGTACATTATCCTTTCCCCTGTGTAATTACCTTAACAAGCTCCAGCTGTTTTTATTCTCAGAAGGTACTCCCTGATATACAGCTGCCTACCCCCTTCGTAAGTGCAGGTCCTAAATGAGCTTTTTTCTCTGTTCCCTCACCACAATCCAGATTCTTTTGGGGAGTTACCAGTACAGTAACCATACCAGGAAGTACTTAATTTATTAAGCTACTGCTTTTCTTAATCTCAGTGGAGATATTTACTGATAAACAGCTACCTACGCAGCATGTTCATGTCGTTCCTAAATGAGCTTTTATCTCTCTCCCCTCACCACAAATCAGATTCTTCTGAGGAGTTCCCAGTACATTATCCTTTCCCCTGTGTAATTACCTTAACAAGCTCCAGCTGTTTTATTCTCAGAAGGTTTACTCCCTGATATACAGCTGCCTACCCCCTTCGTAAGTGCAGGTCCTAAATGAGCTTTTTTCTGTTCCCTCACCACAATCCAGATTCTTTTGGGGAGTTACCAGTACAGTAACCATACCAGGAAGTACTTAATTTATTAAGCTACTGCTTTTCTTAATCTCAGTGGAGATATTTACTGATAAACAGCTACCTATGCAGCATGTTCATGTCGTTCCTAAATGAGCTTTTATCTCTCTCCCCTCACCACAAATCAGATTCTTCTGAGGAGTTCCCAGTACATTATCCTTTCCCCTGTGTAATTACCTTAACAAGCTCCAGCTGTTTTTATTCTCAGAAGGGATTTACTCCCTGATATACAGCTGCCTACCCCCTTCGTAAGTGCAGGTCCTAAATGAGCTTTTTTCTCTGTTCCCTCACCACAATCCAGATTCTTTTGGGGAGTTACCAGTACAGTAACCATACCAGGAAGTACTTAATTTATTAAGCTACTGCTTTTCTTAATCTCAGTGGAGATATTTACTGATAAACAGCTACCTATGCAGCATGTTCATGTCGTTCCTAAATGAGCTTTTATCTCTCTCCCCTCACCACAAATCAGATTCTTCTGAGGAGTTCCCAGTACATTATCCTTTCCCCTGTGTAATTACCTTAACAAGCTCCAGCTGTTTTTATTCTCAGAAGGTTTACTCCCTGATATACAGCTGCCTACCCTTCGTAAGTGCAGGTCCTAAATGAGCTTTTTTCTCTGTTCCCTCACCACAATCCAGATTCTTTTGGGGAGTTACCAGTACAGTAACCATACCAGGAAGTACTTAATTTATTAAGCTACTGCTTTTCTTAATCTCAGTGGAGATATTTACTGATAAACAGCTACCTACGCAGCATGTTCATGTCGTTCCTAAATGAGCTTTTATCTCTCTCCCCTCACCACAAATCAGATTCTTCTGAGGAGTTCCCAGTACATTATCCTTTCCCCTGTGTAATTACCTTAACAAGCTCCAGCTGTTTTTATTCTCAGAAGGTTTACTCCCTGATATACAGCTGCCTACCCTTCGTAAGTGCAGGTCCTAAATGAGCTTTTTTCTCTGTTCCCTCACCACAATCCAGATTCTTTTGGGGAGTTACCAGTACAGTAACCATACCAGGAAGTACTTAATTTATTAAGCTACTGCTTTTCTTAATCTCAGTGGAGATATTTACTGATAAACAGCTACCTACGCAGCATGTTCATGTCGTTCCTAAATGAGCTTTTATCTCTCTCCCCTCACCACAAATCAGATTCTTCTGAGGAGTTCCCAGTACATTATCCTTTCCCCTGTGTAATTACCTTAACAAGCTCCAGCTGTTTTATTCTCAGAAGGGATACTCCCTGATATACAGCTGCCTACCCCCTTCGTAAGTGCAGGTCCTAAATGAGCTTTTTTCTCTGTTCCCTCACCACAATCCAGATTCTTTTGGGGAGTTACCAGTACAGTAACCATACCAGGAAGTACTTAATTTATTAAGCTACTGCTTTTCTTAATCTCAGTGGAGATATTTACTGATAAACAGCTACCTACGCAGCATGTTCATGTCGTTCCTAAATGAGCTTTTATCTCTCTCCCCTCACCACAAATCAGATTCTTCTGAGGAGTTCCCAGTACATTATCCTTTCCCCTGTGTAATTACCTTAACAAGCTCCAGCTGTTTTATTCTCAGAAGGGATACTCCCTGATATACAGCTGCCTACCCCCTTCGTAAGTGCAGGTCCTAAATGAGCTTTTTTCTCTGTTCCCTCACCACAATCCAGATTCTTTTGGGGAGTTACCAGTACAGTAACCATACCAGGAAGTACTTAATTTATTAAGCTACTGCTTTTCTTAATCTCAGTGGAGATATTTACTGATAAACAGCTACCTATGCAGCATGTTCATGTCGTTCCTAAATGAGCTTTTATCTCTCTCCCCTCACCACAAATCAGATTCTTCTGAGGAGTTCCCAGTACATTATCCTTTCCCCTGTGTAATTACCTTAACAAGCTCCAGCTGTTTTTATTCTCAGAAGGGATACTCCCTGATATACAGCTGCCTACCCTTCGTAAGTGCAGGTCCTAAATGAGCTTTTTTCTCTGTTCCCTCACCACAATCCAGATTCTTTTGGGGAGTTACCAGTACAGTAACCATACCAGGAAGTACTTAATTTATTAAGCTACTGCTTTTCTTAATCTCAGTGGAGATATTTACTGATAAACAGCTACCTAGCAGCATGTTCATGTCGTTCCTAAATGAGCTTTTATCTCTCCCCTCACCACAAATCAGATTCTTCTGAGGAGTTCCCAGTACATTATCCTTTCCCCTGTGTAATTACCTTAACAAGCTCCAGCTGTTTTATTCTCAGAAGGGATACTCCCTGATATACAGCTGCCTACCCTTCGTAAGTGCAGGTCCTAAATGAGCTTTTTTCTCTGTTCCCTCACCACAATCCAGATTCTTTTGGGGAGTTACCAGTACAGTAACCATACCAGGAAGTACTTAATTTATTAAGCTACTGCTTTTCTTAATCTCAGTGGAGATATTTACTGATAAACAGCTACCTACGCAGCATGTTCATGTCGTTCCTAAATGAGCTTTTATCTCTCTCCCTCACCACAAATCAGATTCTTCTGAGGAGTTCCCAGTACATTATCCTTTCCCCTGTGTAATTACCTTAACAAGCTCCAGCTGTTTTTATTCTCAGAAGGTTTACTCCCTGATATACAGCTGCCTACCCCCTTCGTAAGTGCAGGTCCTAAATGAGCTTTTTTCTCTGTTCCCTCACCACAATCCAGATTCTTTTGGGAGTTACCAGTACAGTAACCATACCAGGAAGTACTTAATTTATTAAGCTACTGCTTTTCTTAATCTCAGTGGAGATATTTACTGATAAACAGCTACCTACGCAGCATGTTCATGTCGTTCCTAAATGAGCTTTTATCTCTCTCCCCTCACCACAAATCAGATTCTTCTGAGGAGTTCCCAGTACATTATCCTTTCCCCTGTGTAATTACCTTAACAAGCTCCAGCTGTTTTTATTCTCAGAAGGTTTACTCCCTGATATACAGCTGCCTACCCCTTCGTAAGTGCAGGTCCTAAATGAGCTTTTTTCTCTGTTCCCTCACCACAATCCAGATTCTTTTGGGAGTTACCAGTACAGTAACCATACCAGGAAGTACTTAATTTATTAAGCTACTGCTTTTCTTAATCTCAGTGGAGATATTTACTGATAAACAGCTACCTATGCAGCATGTTCATGTCGTTCCTAAATGAGCTTTTATCTCTCTCCCCTCACCACAAATCAGATTCTTCTGAGGAGTTCCCAGTACATTATCCTTTCCCCTGTGTAATTACCTTAACAAGCTCCAGCTGTTTTTATTCTCAGAAGGGATACTCCCTGATATACAGCTGCCTAAACCCTTCGTAAGTGCAGGTCCTAAATGAGCTTTTTTCTCTGTTCCCTCACCACAATCCAGATTCTTTTGGGGAGTTACCAGTACAGTAACCATACCAGGAAGTACTTAATTTATTAAGCTACTGCTTTTCTTAATCTCAGTGGAGATATTTACTGATAAACAGCTACCTACGCAGCATGTTCATGTCGTTCCTAAATGAGCTTTTATCTCTCCCTCACCACAAATCAGATTCTTCTGAGGAGTTCCCAGTACATTTCCTTTCCCCTGTGTAATTACTTAACAAGCTCCAGCTGTTTTATTCTCAGAAGGGATACTCCCTGATATACAGCTGCCTACCCCCTTCGTATGTGCAGTTCCTAAATGAGCTTTTTTCTCTGTTCCCTCACCACAATCCAGATTCTTTGGGGAGTTACCAGTACAGTAACCATACCAGGAAGTACTTAATTTATTAAGCTACTGCTTTTCTTAATCTCAGTGGAGATATTTACTGATAAACAGCTACCTACGCAGCATTTCATGTCGTTCCTAAATGAGCTTTTATCTCTCTCCCTCACCACAAATCAGATTCTTCTGAGGAGTTCCCAGTACATTATCCTTTCCCCTGTGTAATTACCTTAACAAGCTCCAGCTGTTTTTATTCTCAGAAGGTTTACTCCCTGATATACAGCTGCCTACCCCCTTCGTAAGTGCAGGTCCTAAATGAGCTTTTTTCTCTGTTCCCTCACCACAATCCAGATTCTTTTGGGGAGTTACCAGTACAGTAACCATACCAGGAAGTACTTAATTTATTAAGCTACTGCTTTTCTTAATCTCAGTGGAGATATTTACTGATAAACAGCTACCTATGCAGCATTTCATGTCGTTCCTAAATGAGCTTTTATCTCTCTCCCTCACCACAAATCAGATTCTTCTGAGGAGTTCCCAGTACATTATCCTTTCCCCTGTGTAATTACCTTAACAAGCTCCAGCTGTTTTTATTCTCAGAAGGTTACTCCCTGATATACAGCTGCCTACCCTTCGTAAGTGCAGGTCCTAAATGAGCTTTTTTCTCTGTTCCCTCACCACAATCCAGATTCTTTTGGGGAGTTACCAGTACAGTAACCATACCAGGAAGTACTTAATTTATTAAGCTACTGCTTTTCTTAATCTCAGTGGAGATATTTACTGATAAACAGCTACCTACGCAGCATGTTCATGTCGTTCCTAAATGAGCTTTTATCTCTCTCCCCTCACCACAAATCAGATTCTTCTGAGGAGTTCCCAGTACATTATCCTTTCCCCTGTGTAATTACCTTAACAAGCTCCAGCTGTTTTTATTCTCAGAAGGTTTACTCCCTGATATACAGCTGCCTACCCCCTTCGTAAGTGCAGGTCCTAAATGAGCTTTTTTCTCTGTTCCCTCACCACAATCCAGATTCTTTTGGGGAGTTACCAGTACAGTAACCATACCAGGAAGTACTTAATTTATTAAGCTACTGCTTTTCTTAATCTCAGTGGAGATATTTACTGATAAACAGCTACCTACGCAGCATGTTCATGTCGTTCCTAAATGAGCTTTTATCTCTCTCCCCTCACCACAAATCAGATTCTTCTGAGGAGTTCCCAGTACATTATCCTTTCCCCTGTGTAATTACCTTAACAAGCTCCAGCTGTTTTTATTCTCAGAAGGTTACTCCCTGATATACAGCTGCCTACCCCCTTCGTAAGTGCAGGTCCTAAATGAGCTTTTTTCTCTGTTCCCTCACCACAATCCAGATTCTTTTGGGGAGTTACCAGTACAGTAACCATACCAGGAAGTACTTAATTTATTAAGCTACTGCTTTTCTTAATCTCAGTGGAGATATTTACTGATAAACAGCTACCTATGCAGCATGTTCATGTCGTTCCTAAATGAGCTTTTATCTCTCTCCCCTCACCACAAATCAGATTCTTCTGAGGAGTTCCCAGTACATTATCCTTTCCCCTGTGTAATTACCTTAACAAGCTCCAGCTGTTTTTATTCTCAGAAGGTTTACTCCCTGATATACAGCTGCCTACCCCCTTCGTAAGTGCAGGTCCTAAATGAGCTTTTTTCTCTGTTCCCTCACCACAATCCAGATTCTTTTGGGGAGTTACCAGTACAGTAACCATACCAGGAAGTACTTAATTTATTAAGCTACTGCTTTTCTTAATCTCAGTGGAGATATTTACTGATAAACAGCTACCTACGCAGCATGTTCATGTCGTTCCTAAATGAGCTTTTATCTCTCTCCCCTCACCACAAATCAGATTCTTCTGAGGAGTTCCCAGTACATTATCCTTTCCCCTGTGTAATTACCTTAACAAGCTCCAGCTGTTTTTATTCTCAGAAGGTTTACTCCCTGATATACAGCTGCCTACCCCCTTCGTAAGTGCAGGTCCTAAATGAGCTTTTTTCTCTGTTCCCTCACCACAATCCAGATTCTTTTGGGGAGTTACCAGTACAGTAACCATACCAGGAAGTACTTAATTTATTAAGCTACTGCTTTTCTTAATCTCAGTGGAGATATTTACTGATAAACAGCTACCTACGCAGCATGTTCATGTCGTTCCTAAATGAGCTTTTATCTCTCTCCCCTCACCACAAATCAGATTCTTCTGAGGAGTTCCCAGTACATTATCCTTTCCCCTGTGTAATTACCTTAACAAGCTCCAGCTGTTTTTATTCTCAGAAGGTACTCCCTGATATACAGCTGCCTACCCCCTTCGTAAGTGCAGGTCCTAAATGAGCTTTTTTCTCTGTTCCCTCACCACAATCCAGATTCTTTTGGGGAGTTACCAGTACAGTAACCATACCAGGAAGTACTTAATTTATTAAGCTACTGCTTTTCTTAATCTCAGTGGAGATATTTACTGATAAACAGCTACCTACGCAGCATGTTCATGTCGTTCCTAAATGAGCTTTTATCTCTCTCCCCTCACCACAAATCAGATTCTTCTGAGGAGTTCCCAGTACATTATCCTTTCCCCTGTGTAATTACCTTAACAAGCTCCAGCTGTTTTTATTCTCAGAAGGTTTACTCCCTGATATACAGCTGCCTACCCCCTTCGTAAGTGCAGGTCCTAAATGAGCTTTTTTCTCTGTTCCCTCACCACAATCCAGATTCTTTTGGGGAGTTACCAGTACAGTAACCATACCAGGAAGTACTTAATTTATTAAGCTACTGCTTTTCTTAATCTCAGTGGAGATATTTACTGATAAACAGCTACCTATGCAGCATGTTCATGTCGTTCCTAAATGAGCTTTTATCTCTCTCCCCTCACCACAAATCAGATTCTTCTGAGGAGTTCCCAGTACATTATCCTTTCCCCTGTGTAATTACCTTAACAAGCTCCAGCTGTTTTTATTCTCAGAAGGTTTACTCCCTGATATACAGCTGCCTACCCTTCGTAAGTGCAGGTCCTAAATGAGCTTTTTTCTCTGTTCCCTCACCACAATCCAGATTCTTTTGGGGAGTTACCAGTACAGTAACCATACCAGGAAGTACTTAATTTATTAAGCTACTGCTTTTCTTAATCTCAGTGGAGATATTTACTGATAAACAGCTACCTACGCAGCATGTTCATGTCGTTCCTAAATGAGCTTTTATCTCTCCCCTCACCACAAATCAGATTCTTCTGAGGAGTTCCCAGTACATTATCCTTTCCCCTGTGTAATTACCTTAACAAGCTCCAGCTGTTTTTATTCTCAGAAGGGATACTCCCTGATATACAGCTGCCTACCCCCTTCGTAAGTGCAGGTCCTAAATGAGCTTTTTTCTCTGTTCCCTCACCACAATCCAGATTCTTTTGGGGAGTTACCAGTACAGTAACCATACCAGGAAGTACTTAATTTATTAAGCTACTGCTTTTCTTAATCTCAGTGGAGATATTTACTGATAAACAGCTACCTACGCAGCATGTTCATGTCGTTCCTAAATGAGCTTTTATCTCTCTCCCCTCACCACAAATCAGATTCTTCTGAGGAGTTCCCAGTACATTATCCTTTCCCCTGTGTAATTACCTTAACAAGCTCCAGCTGTTTTATTCTCAGAAGGTTTACTCCCTGATATACAGCTGCCTACCCCCTTCGTAAGTGCAGGTCCTAAATGAGCTTTTTTCTCTGTTCCCTCACCACAATCCAGATTCTTTTGGGGAGTTACCAGTACAGTAACCATACCAGGAAGTACTTAATTTATTAAGCTACTGCTTTTCTTAATCTCAGTGGAGATATTTACTGATAAACAGCTACCTACGCAGCATGTTCATGTCGTTCCTAAATGAGCTTTTATCTCTCTCCCCTCACCACAAATCAGATTCTTCTGAGGAGTTCCCAGTACATTATCCTTTCCCCTGTGTAATTACCTTAACAAGCTCCAGCTGTTTTT
>NW_025956997.1:0-43535 GCF_023159225.1 Perognathus longimembris pacificus
GTTTTCAGTAAATATCACCACTGGGATTAAGAAAAGCAGTAGCTAAATAAATTAAGTACTTCCTGGTACGGATACTGTAATGGTAACTCCCCAAGAGAATCTGGATTGTGGTGAGGGAACAGAGAAAAAAGCTCATTTAGGAACGACATGAACATGCTGCGTAGGTAGCTGTTTATCAGTAAATATCTACACTGAGATTAAGAAAAGCAGTAGCTTAATAAATTAAGTACTTCCTGGTATGGTTACTGTACTGGTAACTCCCCAAAAGAATCTGGATTTTGGTGAGGGAACAGAGAAAAAAGCTCATTTAGGACCTGCACTTACGAAGGGGGTAGGCAGCTGTATATCAGGGAGTAAACCCTCTGAGAATAAAAACAGCTGGAGCTTGTTAAGGTAATTACACAGGGGAAAGGATAATGTACTGGGAAGTCCTCAGAAGAATCTGATTTGTGGTGAGGGGAGAGAGATAAAAGCTCATTTAGGAACGACATGAACATGCTGCATGCGTAGCTGTTTATTAGTAAATATCTCCACTGAGATTAAGAAAAGCAGTAGCGTAATAAATTATGTACTTCCTGGTATGGATACTGTACTGGTAACTCCCCAAAAGAATCTGGATTGTGGTGAGGGAACAGAGAAAAAATCTCATTTAGGACCTTCACTTACGAAGGGGTAGGCAGCTGTGTATCAGGGAGTAAACCTTCTGAGAATAAAAACAGCTGGAACTTGTTAAGGGAATTACACAGGGGAAAGGATAATGTACTGGGAACTCCACAGAAGAATCTGATTTGTCGTGAGGGGAGAGAGATAAAAGCTCATTTAGGAACGACATGAACATGCTTGGTAGGTATCTGTTTATCAGTAGATATCTCCACTGAGATTAAGAAAAGCAGTAGCTTAATAAATTAAGTACTTCCTGGTATGGATACTTTACTGGTAACTCCCCAAAAGAATCTGGATTGTGGTGAGGGAACAGAGAAAAAGCTCATTTAGGAACGACATGAACATGCTGCGTAGGTAGCTGTTTATAAGTAAATATCTCCACTGAGATTAAGAAAAGCAGTAGCTTAATAAATTAAGTACTTCCTGGTATGGTTACTGTACTGGTAACTCCCCAAAAGAATCTGGATTGTGCTGGGGGAACAGAGAAAAAAGCTCTTTTAGGTACTACACTTACGAAGGGGGTAGGCAGCTGTATATCAGGGAGTAAACCTTCTGAGAATAAAAACAGCTTTAGCTTGTTAAGGTAATTACACAGGAGAAAGGATAATGTACTGGGAACTCCTCAGAAGAATCTGATTTGTGGTGAGGGGAGAGAGATAAAAGCTCATTTAGGAACGACATGAACATGCTGCATACGTAGCTGTTTATCTGTAAATATCTACACTGAGATTAAGAAAAGCAGTAGCGTAATAAATTAAGTACTTCCTGGTATGGATACTGTACTGGTAACTCCCCAAAAGAATCTGGATTGTGGTGAGAGAACAGAGAAAAAAGCTCATTTAGGACCTGCACTTACGAAGGGGTAGGTAGCTGTAAATCAGGGAGTAAACCTTCTGAGAATAAAAACAGCTGGATCTTGTTAAGGTAATTACACAGGGAAAGGATAATGTACTGGGAACTCCTCAGAAGAATCTAATTTGTGGTGAGGGGAGAGAGATAAAAGCTCATTTAGGAACGACATGAACATGTTGCATAGTTAGCTGTATATCAGTAAATATCTCCACTGAGATTAAGAAAAGCAGTAGCTTAATAAATTAAGTACTTCCTGGTATGGTTACTGTACTGGTAACTCCCAAAAGAATCTGGAATGTGGTGAGGGAACAGAGAAAAAAGATCATTTAGGACCTGCACTTACGAAGGGGGTAGGCAGCTGTATATCAGGGAGTAAACATTCTGAGAATAAAAACAGCTGGAGCTTGTTAAGGTAATTACACAGGGGAAAGGATAATGTACTGGGAACTCCTCAAAAGATTCTTATTTGTGGTGAGGGGAGAGAGATAAAAGCTCATTTAAGAACGACATCTACATGCTGCGTAGGTAGCTGTTTATCAGTAAATATCTCCACTGAGATTAAGAAAAGCAGTAGCTTAATAAATTAAGTACTTCCTGGTATGGTTACTGTACTGGTAACTCCCCAAAAGAATCTGGATTGTGGTGAGGGAACAGAGAAAAAAGCTATTTAGGACCTGCACTTACGAAGGGGGTAGGCAGCTGTATATGAGGGATTAAACCTTCTGAGAATAAAAACAGCTGGAGCTTGTTAAGGGAATTACACACGGGAAAGGATAATGTACTGGGAACTCCTCAGAAGAATCTGATTTGTGGTGAGGCGAGAGAGATAAAAGCTCATTTAGGAACGACATGAACATGCTGCGTAGGTAGCTGTTTATCAGTAAATATCTCCACTGAGATTAAGAAAAGCAGTAGGTTAATAATTTAAGTACTTCCTGGTATGGTTACTGTACTGGTAACTCCCCGAAAGCATCTGGATTGTGGTGAGGGAACAGAGAAAAAAGCTCATTTAGGACCTGCACTTACGAAGGGGCTAGGCAGCTGTATATCAGGGAGTAAACATTCTGAGAATAAAAACATCTTCAGCTTGTTAAGGTAATTACATAGGGGAAAGGATAATGTACTGGGAACTCCTCAGAAGAATCTGATTTTTGGTGACGGGAGAGAGATAAAAGCTCATTTAGGAACGACATGAACATGCTGCGAGGGTAGCTGTTTATCAGTAAATATCTCCACTGAGATTAAGGAAAGCAGTAGCTTAATAAATTAAGTACTTCCTGGTATGGTTACTGTACTGGTAACTGCCCAAAAGAATCTGGATTGTGAGGGAACAGAGAAAAAAGCTCATTTAGGACCTCCACTTACGAAGGGGTTATGCAGCTGTATATCAGGGAGTATCGCTTCTGAGAATAAAAACAGCTGGAGCTTGTTAAGGTAATTACACAGGGGAAAGGATAATGTACTGGGAACTCCTCAGAAGAATCTGATTTGTGGTGAGGGGAGAGATAAAAGCTCATTTAAGAACGACATGAACATGCTGCATACGTTGCTGTTTATCAGTAAATATCTCCACTGAGATTAAGAAAAGCAGTAGCTTAATAAATTGAGTACTTCCTGGTATGGATACTGTAATGGTAACTCCCCAAAAGAATCTGGATTGTGGTGAGGGAACAGAGAAAAAGCTCATTTAGGACCTGCACTTACGAAGGGGGTAGGCAGCTGTATATCAGATAGTAAAACTTCTGAGAATAAAAAAAGCTGGAGCTTGTTAAGGTAATTACACATGGGAAAGGATAATGTACTGGGAACTCCTCAGAAGAATCTGATTTGTGGTGAGGGGAGAGAGAAAAAAGCTCATTTAGGAACGACATCTACATGCTGCGTAGGAAGCTGTTTATCAGTAAATATCTCCACTGAGATTAAGAAAAGCAGTAGCTTAATAAATTAAGTACTTCCTGGTATGGTTACTGTACTGGTAACTCCCCAAAAGAATCTGGATTGTGGTGAGGGAACAGAGAAAAAAGCTCATTTAGGACCTGCACTTACGAAGGGGGTAGGCAGTAGTATATCAGGGAGTAAACCTTCTGAGAATAAAAGCAGCTGGAGCATATAAAGGTAATAACACAGGGGAAAGTATAATGTACTGGGAACTCCTCAGAAGAATCTGATTTGTGGTGAGGGGAGAGAGATAAAAGCTCATTTAGGAACGACATCTACATGCTGCGTAGGTAGCTGTTTATCAGTAAATATCTCCACTGAGATTAAGAAAAGCAGTAGCTTAATAAATAAAGTACTTCCTGGTATGGTTACTGTACTGGTAACTCCCCAAAAGAATCTGGATTGTGGTGAGGGAACAGAGAAAAATGCTCCTTTAGGACCTGCCCTTACGAAGGGGATAGGCAGCTGTATATCAGGGATTAAACCTTCTGAGAATAAAAAGAGCTGTAGCTTGTAAAGGGAATTACACAGGGGAAAGGATAATGTACTGGGAACTCCTCAGAAGAATCTGATTTGTGGTGAGGGGAGAGAGATAAAAGCTCATTTAGGAACGACATGAACATGCTGTGTAGGTAGCTGTTTATCAGTAAATATCTCCACTGAGATTAAGAAAAGCAGTAGCTTAATAAATTAAGTAATTCCTGGTATGGATACTCTACTGGTAACTCCCCAAAAGAATCTGGATTGTGGTGAGGGAACAGAGAAAAAATCTCATTTAGGACCTGCACTTACGAAGGGGTAGGCAGCTGTATATCAGGGAGTAAACCTTCTGAGAATAAAAACAGCTGGAGCTTGTTAAGGTAATTACACAGGGGAAAGGATAATGTACTGGGAACTCCACAGAAGAATCTGATTTGTCATGAGGGGAGAGAGATAAAAGCTCATTTAGGAACGACATGAACATGCTGGGTAGGTAGCTGTTTATCAGTAGATATCTCCACTGAGATTAAGAAAAGCAGTAGCTTAATAAATTAAGTACTTCCTGGTATGGATTCTGTACTGGTAACTCCCCAAAAGAATCTGGATTGTCTTGAGGGAACAGAGAAAAAAGCGCATTTAGGAACGACATGAACATGCTGCATAGGTAGCTGTTTATAAGTAAATATCTCCACTGAGATTAAGAAAACCAGTAGCTTAATAAATTAAGTACTTCCTGGTATGGTTACTGTACTGGTAACTCCCCAAAAGAATCTGGATTCTGGTGAGGGAACAGAGGAAAAAGCTCATTTAGGACCTGCATATACGAAGGGGGTAGGCAGCTGTATATCAGGGAGTATCCATTTCTGAGAATAAAAACAGCTGGAGCATGATAAGGTAATTACACAGGGGAAAGGATAATGTACTGGGAACTCCTCAGAAGAATCTGATTTGTGGTGAGGGGAGAGAGATAAAAGCTCATTTAGGAACGAGATGATCATGCTGGGTAGGTAGCTGTTTATCAGTAAATATCTCCACTGAGATTAAGAAAACAAGTAGCTTAATAAATTATGTATTTCCTGGTATGGTTACTCTACTGGTAACTCCCCAAAAGAATATGGATTGTGGTGAGAGAACAGAGAAAAAAGCTCATTTAGGACCTGGACTTACGAAGTGGGTAGGCAGCTGTATATGAGGGATTATCCCTTCTGAGAATAAAAACAACTGGAGCTTGTTAAGGTAATTACACAGCGGAAAGGATAATGTACTGGGAACTAGTGAGAAGAATCTGATTTGTGGTGAGGGGAGAGAGATAAATGCTCATTTAAGAACGACATGAACATGCTGCGTGGGTAGCTGTTTATCAGTAAATATCTCCACTGAGATTAAGAAAAGCAGTAGCTTAATAAATTAAGTACTTCCTGGTATGGTTACTGTACTGGTAACTCCCCAAAAGAATCTCGATTGTGGTGAGGGAACAGATAAAAACGCTCATTTATGACCTGCACTTAAGAAGGGGGTAGGCAGCTGTATATAATGGAGTATCCCTTCTGAGAATAAAAACAACTGGAGCTTGTTAAGGTAATTCCACAGGGAAAAGGATAATGTCCTGGGAACTCCTCAGGAGCATCTGATTTGTGGTGAGGGGAGAGAGATTAAAGCTCATTTAGGAACGACATGAACATGCTGCGTAGGTAGCTGTTTATCAGTAAATATCTCCACTGAGATTAAGAAAAGCAGTAGCTTAATAAATTACTTCCTGGTACGGTTACTGTACTGGTAACTCCCCAAAAGAATCTGGATTGTGGTGAGGGAACAGAGAAAAAAGCTCATTTAGGACCTTCACTTATGAAGGGCGTAGGCATCTGTATATCAGGGAGTATCCCTTCTGAGAATAAAAACAGTTAGAGCTTGTTAAGGTAATTACACAGGGGAAAGGATAATGTATTGGGAACTTCTCAGAAGAATCTGATTTCTGGTGAGGGGAGAGAGATAAAAGCTCATTTAGGAACGACATGAACATGCTGCGTAGGTAGCTGTTTATCAGTAAATATCTCCTCTGAGATTAAGAAAAGCAGTAGCTTAATAAATTAAGTACTTCCTGGTATGGTTACTGTACTGGTAACTCCCCCAAAGAATCTGGATTGTGGTGAGGGAACAGAGAAAAAAGTTCATTTAGTACCTGCAAATCCGAAGGGGGTAGGCAGCTGTATATCAGGGAGTATCCCTTCTGAGAATAAAAACAGCTGGAGTTTGTTAAGGTAATTACACAGGGGAAAGGATAATGTACTGGGAACTCCTCAGAAGAATCTGATTTGTGGTGAGGGGAGAGAGATAAAAGCTCATTTAGGAACGACATGTACATGCTGCTTAGGTAGCTGTTTATCAATAAATATCTCCACTGAGATTAAGAAAAGCAGTATCTAAATAAATGAAGTACTTCCTGGTATGGTTACTGTACTGGTAACTCCTCAAAAGAACCTGGATTGTGGTGAGGGAACAGAGAAAAAAGCTCATTTAGGACCTGCAATTACGAAGGGGGTAGGCAGCTGTATTTCAGGGAGTATCCGTTCTGAGAATAAAAACAGCTGGAACTTGTTAAGGTAATTACACAGGGGAAAGGATGATGTACTGGGAACTGCTGAGGAGATTCTGATTTGTGGTGAGGGGAGAGAGATAAAAGCTCATTTATGAACGACATGAACATGCTGCATCGGTAGCTGTTTATCAGTAAATATCTCCACTGAGATGAAGAAAAGCAGTAGCTTAATAAATTAAGTACTTCCTGGTATGGTTACTGTACTGGTAACTCCCCAAAAGAATCTGGATTGTGGTGAGGGAACAGAGAAAAAAGCTCATTTAGGACCTGCACTTAGGAAGGGTGTAGGCAGCTGTATATCAGGGAGTAAACCTTCTGAGAATAAAAACAGCTGGAGCTTGTTAAGGTAATTACACAGGGGAAAGGATAATGTACTGGGAACTCCTCAGAAGAATCTGATTTGTGGTGAGGGGAGAGAGATAAAAGCTCATTTAGGATCGACATGAACATGCTGCGTAGGTAGCTGTTTTTCAGTAAATATCTCCACTGAGATGAAGAAAAGCAGTAGCTTAATAAATTTAGTACTTCCTGGTATGGTTACTGTACTGGTAACTCCCCAAAAGAATCTGGATTGTGGTGAGGGAACACAGAAAAAAGCTCATTTAGGACCTGCACTTACGAAGGGGGTAGGCAGCTGTATATCAGGGAGTATCCCTTCTGAGAATAAAAACAGCTGGAGCTTGTTAAGGTAATTACACAGGGGAAAGGATAATGTACTGGGAACTGCTCAGAAGAATCTGATTTGTGGTGAGGGGAGAGAGATAAAAGCTCATTTAGGAACGACATGAACATGGTGCGTAGGTAGCTGTTTATCAGTAAATATCTCCACTGAGATTAAGAAAATAAGTAGCTTAATAAATTATGTATTTCCTGGTATGGTTACTGTACTGGTAACTCCCCAAAAGAATGTGGACTGTGGTGAGGGAACAGAGAAAAAAGCTCATTTAGGACCTGCACTTACGAAGGGGGTAGGCAACTGTATATCAGGGTGTATCCCTTCTGAGAATAAAAACAGCTGGAGCTTGTTAAGGTAATTACACAGGCGAAGGGATAGTGTACTGGGAACCCCTCGAAGAATCTGATTTGTGGTGAGGGGAGCGAGATAAAAGCTCATTTAGGAACGACATGAACATGCTGAGTGGGTAGCTGTTTATCAGTAAATATCTCCACTGAGATTAAGAAAAGCAGTAGCTTAATAAATTAAGTACTTCCTGGTATGGTTACTGTACTGGTAACTCCCCAAAAGAATCTGGATTGTGGTGAGGGAACAGAGAAAAAAGCTCATTTATGACCTGCACTTACGAAGGGGGTAGGCAGCTGTATATCAGGGAGTATCCCTTCTGAGAATAAAAACAGCTGGAGCTTGTTAAGGTAATTACACAGGGGAAAGGATAATGTACTGGGAACTCCTCAGAAGAATCTGATTTGTGGTGAGGGGAGAGAGATAATAGCTCATTAAGAACGACATGAACATGCTGCGCATGTAGCGGTTTATCAGTAAATATCTCCACTGAGATTAAGAAAAGCAGTAGCTTTATAAATTTAGTACTTCCTGGTATGGTTACTTTACTGGTAACTCCCCAAAAGAATCTGGATTGTGGTGAGGGAACAGAGAAAAAAGCTCATTTAGGACCTGCACTTATGAAGGGGGTAGGCAGCTGTATATCAGGGTGTATCCCTTCTGAGAATAAAAACAGCTGGAGTTTTTAAGGTAATTACACAGGGGAAAGGATAATGTATGGGAACTACTGAGAAAAATCTGATTTGTGGTGAAGGGAGAGAAATAAAAGCTCATTTAAGAACGACATGAACATGCTGCGTGGGTATCTGTTTATCAGTAAATATCTCCACTGAGATTAAGAAAAGCAGTAGCTTAATAAATTAAGTACGTCCTGGTATGGTTACTGTACTGGGACTCCCCAAAAGAATCTGGATTGTGGTGAGGGAACAGAGAAATAAGCTCATTTAGACCTGCACTTACGAAGGGGGTAGGCAGTTGTATATCAGGGAGTAAACCTTCTGAGAATAAAAACAGCTGTGGCTTGTTAAGGTAATTACACAGGGGAAAGGATAATGTACTGGGAACTCCTCAGAAGAATCTGATTTGTGGTGAGGGGAGAGAGATAAAAGCTCATTTTAGAACGACATGAACATGCTGCCTAGGAAGCTGTTTATCAGTAAATATCTCCACTGAGATTAAGAAAAGCAGTAGCTTAATAAATTAAGTACTTCCTGGTATGGTTACTGTACTGGTAACTCCCCAAAAGAATCTGGATTGTGGTGACGGAACAGAGAATAACGCTCATATAAGACCTGCCCTTACGAAGGTGGTAGGCAGCTGTATATCAGGGAGTAAACCTTCTGAGAATAAAAACAGCTGGAGCTTGTTAAGTTAATTACACAGGGGAAAGGATAATGTACTGGGAACTCCTCAGAAGAATCTGATTTTTGGTCAGGGGAGAGAGATAAAAGCTTATTATGAACGAAATGAACATGCTGCGAAGGTAGCTGTTTATCAGTAAATATCTCCACTGAGATTAAGAAAAGCAGTAGATTAATAAATCAAGTACTTCCTGGTATGGTTACTTTACTGGTAACTCCCCAAAAGAATCTGGATTGTGGTGAGGGAACAGAGAAAAAAGCTCATTTAGGACATGCACTTACGGAGGGGGTAGGCAGCTGTATATCAGGGAGTAAACCTTCTGAGAATAAAAAGAGCTGGAGCTTGTTAAGGTAATTACACAGGGGAAAGGATAATGTACTGGGAACTCCTCAGAAGAATCTGATTTGTGGTGAGGGGAGAGAGATAAAAGCTCATTTTAGAACGACATGAACATGCTGCGTATGTAGCTGTTTATCAGTAAATATCTCCACTGAGATTAAGAAAAGCAGTAGTGTAATAAATTAAGTACTTCCTGGTATGGTTACTGTACTGGTAACTCCCCAAAAGAATCTGGATTGTGGTGAGGGAACAGAGAAAAAGCTCATTTAGGACCTGCACTTATGAAGGGGGTAGGCAGCTGTATATCAGAGAGTAAACCTTCTGAGAATAAAAACAGCTGGAGCTTGTTAAGGTAATTACTCAGGGGAAAGGATAATGTACTGAGAACTCCTCAGAAGAATCTGATTTGTGGTGAGGGGAGAGAGATAAAAGCTCATTTAGGAACGACATGAACATGCTGCATAGGTAGCTGTTTATCAGTAAATATCTCCACTGAGATTAAGAAAAGCAGTAGCTTAATAAACTAAGTACTTCCTGGTATGGTTACTGTACTGGTAACTCCCCAAAAGAATCTGGATTGTGGAGAGGGAACAGAGAAAAATGCTCATTTAGGACCTGCACTTACGAAGGGTGGTAGGATGCTGTATATCAGGGAGTAAACCTTCTGAGAATAAAAACAGCTGGAGCTTGTTAAGGTAAATACACAGGGGAAAGGATAATGTACTGGGAACTCCTCAGAAGAATCTGATTTGTAGTGAAGGGAGAGAGATAAAAGCTCATTTAGGAACGACATGAACATGCTGCGTAGGTAGCTGTTTATCAGTAAATATCTCCACCGAGATTAAGAAAAGCAGTAGCTTAATAAATTAAGTACTTCCTGGTATGGTTACTGTACTGGTAACTCCCCAAAAGAATCTGGATTGTGGTGAGGGAACAGAGAAAAAAGCTCATTTAGGACCTGCACTTACGAAGGGGTTAGGCAGCTGTATATCAGGGAGTAAACCTTCTGACAATAAAAACAGCTGGAGCTTGTTAAGGTAATTAAAAAGGGGAAAGGATAATGTACTCGGAACTCCTCAGAAGAATCTGATTTGTGGTGAGGGGAGAGACATAAAAGCTCCTTTAGGAACGACATGAACATGCTGCGTAGGTAGCTGTTTATCAGTAAGTATCTCCACTGAGATTAAGAAAAGCAGTAGCTTAATAAATTAAGTAATTCCTGGTATGGTTACTGTACTGGTAACTCTCCAAAAGAATCTGGATTGTGGTGAGGGAACAGAGAAAAAAGCTCATTTAGGTACGACATGAACATGCTGCGTAGGTAGCTGTTTATCAGTAAATATCTCCACTGAGATTAAGAAAAGCAGTAGTGTAATAAATTAAGTACTTCCTGGTATGGTTACTGTACTGGTAACTCCCCAAAAGAATCTGGATTGTGGTGAGGGAACAGAGAAAAAGCTCATTTAGGACCTGCACTTATGAAGGGGGTAGGCAGCTGTATATCAGGGAGTAAACCTTCTGAGAATAAAAACAGCTGGAGCTTGTTAAGGTAACTACTCAGGGGAAAGGATAATGTACTGAGAACTCCTCAGAAGAATCTGATTTGTGGTGAGGGGAGAGAGATAAAAGCTCATTTAGGAACGACATGAACATGCTGCGTAGGTAGCTGTTTATCAGTAAATATCTCCACTGAGATTAAGAAAAGCAGTAGCTTAATAAACTAAGTACTTCCTGGTATGGTTACTGTACTGGTAACTCCCCAA
The DNA here is from genome assembly GCF_023159225.1 of Perognathus longimembris pacificus. Taxonomy (NCBI): domain Eukaryota; kingdom Metazoa; phylum Chordata; class Mammalia; order Rodentia; family Heteromyidae; genus Perognathus; species Perognathus longimembris. The sequence continues at coordinate 11,015 of NW_025956997.1, forward strand.
AAGAATCTGGATTGTGGAGAGGGAACAGAGAAAAATGCTCATTTAGGACCTGCACTTACGAAGGGTGGTAGGATGCTGTATATCAGGGAGTAAACCTTCTGAGAATAAAAACAGCTGGAGCTTGTTAAGGTAATTACACAGGGGAAAGGATAATGTACTGGGAACTCCTCAGAAGAATCTGATTTGTAGTGAAGGGAGAGAGATAAAAGCTCATTTAGGAACGACATGAACATGCTGCGTAGGTAGCTGTTTATCAGTAAATATCTCCACCGAGATTAAGAAAAGCAGTAGCTTAATAAATTAAGTACTTCCTGGTATGGTTACTGTACTGGAAACTCCCCAAAAGAATCTGGATTGTGGTGAGGGAACAGAGAAAAAAGCTCATTTAGGACCTGCACTTACGAAGGGGTTAGGCAGCTGTATATCAGGGAGTAAACCTTCTGACAATAAAAACAGCTGGAGCTTGTTAAGGTAATTAAAAAGGGGAAAGGATAATGTACTCGGAACTCCTCAGAAGAATCTGATTTGTGGTGAGGGGAGAGACATAAAAGCTCCTTTAGGAACGACATGAACATGCTGCGTAGGTAGCTGTTTATCAGTAAGTATCTCCACTGAGATTAAGAAAAGCAGTAGCTTAATAAATTAAGTAATTCCTGGTATGGTTACTGTACTGGTAACTCTCCAAAAGAATCTGGATTGTGGTGAGGGAACAGAGAAAAAAGCTCATTTAGGTACGACATGAACATGCTGCGTAGGTAGCTGTTTATCAGTAAATATCTCCACTGAGATTAAGAAAACCAGTAGCTAAATAAATTAAGTACTTCCTGGTATGGTTACTGTACTGGTAACTCCCCAAAAGAATCTGGATTGTCGTGAGGGAACAGAGAAAAAAGCTCATTTAGGAACTGCACTTACGAAGGGGGTAGGCAGCTGTATATCAGGGAGTAAACATTCTGAGAATAAAAACAGCTGGAGCTTGTTAAGGTAATTACACATGGGAAAGTATAATGTACTGGGAACTCCTCAGAAGAATCTGATTTGTGGTGAGGGGAGAGAGATAAAAGCTCATTTAGGAACGACATGAACATGCCGCATACGTAGCTGTTTATCAGTAAATATCTCCACTGAGATTAAGAAAAGCAGTAGCGTAATAAATTAAGTACTTCCTGGTATGGATACTGTACTGGTAACTCCCCAAAAGAATCTGGATTGTGGTGAGGGAACAGAGAAAAAAGCTCATTTAGGACCTGCACTTACGAAGGGGTTAGGCAGCTGTATATCAGGGAGTATCGCTTCTGAGAATAAAAATAGCTGGAGCTTGTTAAGGTAATTACACAGGGGAAAGGATAATGTACTGGGAACTCCTCAGAAGAATCTGATTTGTGGTGAGGGGAGAGAGATAAAAGCTCATTTAGGAACGACATGAACATGCTGCGTAGGTAGCTGTTTATCAGTAAATATCTCCACTGAGATTAAGAAAAGCAGTAGCTTAATAAATTAAGTACTTCCTGGTATGATTACTGTACTCTTAACTCCCCAAAAGAATTTGTATTGTGGTGAGGGAACAGAGAAAAAAGCTCATTTAGGACCTGCACTTACGAAGGGGTTAGGCAGCTGTATATCAGGGAGTAAAACTTCTGAGAATAAAAACAGCTGGAGCTTGTTAAGGTAATTACACAGGGGAAAGGATAATGTACTGGGAACTCCTCAGAAAATCTGATTTGTGGTGAGGGGAGAGAGAAAAAAGCTCATTTAGGAACCATATGAACATGCTGCTTAGGTAGCAGTTTATCAGTAAATATCTCCACTGAAATTAAGAAAAGCAGTAGCTTAATAAATTAAGTACTTCCTGGTATGGTTACTGTACTGGTAACTACCCAAAAGAATCTGGATTGTGGTGAGGGAACAGAGAAAAATGCTCATTTAGGACCTGCACTTACGAAGGGGGTAGGCAGCTGTATATCAGGGAGTAAACCTTCTGACAATAAAAACAGCTGGAGCTTGTTAAGGTAATTACACAGGGGAAAGGATAATGTACTGGGAACTCGTCAGAAGAATCTGATTTGTGGTGAGGGGAGAGACATAAAAGCTCCTTTAGGAAAGACATGAACATGCTGCGTAGGTAGCTGTTTATCAGTAAGTATCTCCACTGAGATTAAGAAAAGCAGTAGCTTAATAAATTAAGTACTTCCTGGTATGGTTACTGTACTGGTAACTCCCCAAAAGAATCTGAACTGTCGTGAGGGAACAGAGAAAAAATCTCATTTAGGAACTGCACTTACGAAGGGGGTAGGCAGCTGTATATCAGGGAGTAAACATTCTCAGAATAAAAACAGCTGGAGCTTGTTAAGGTAATTACACATGGGAAAGGATAATGTACTGGGAACTCCTCAGAAGAATCTGATTTGTGGTGAGGGGAGAGAGATAAAAGCTCATTTAGGAACGACATGAACATGCCGCATAAGTAGCTGTTTATCAGTAAATATCTCCACTGAGATTAAGAAAAGCAGTAGCGTAATAAATTAAGTACTTCCTGGTATGGATACTGTCCTGGTAACTCCCCAAAAGAATCTGGATTGTGGTGAGGGAACAGAGAAAAAAGCTCATTTAGGACCTGCACTTACGAAGGGGTTAGGCAGCTGTATATCACGGAGTATCGCTTCTGAGAATAAAAATAGCTGGAGCTTGTTAAGGTAATTACACAGGGGAAAGGATAATGTACTGGGAACTCCTCAGAAGAATCTGATTTGTGGTGAGGGGAGAGAGATAAAAGCTCATTTAGGAACGACATGAACATGCTGGTTAGGTAGCTGTTTATCAGTAAATATCTCCACTGAGATTAAGAAAAGCAGTAGCTTAATAAATTAAGTACTCCCTGGTATGGATACTGTAATGGTAACTTCCCAAAGAATCTGGATTGTGGTGAGGGAACAGAGAAAAAAGCTCATTTAGGAACGACATGAACGTGCTGCGTAGGTAGATGTTTATCAGTAAATATCTCCACTGAGATTAAGAAAAGCAGTAGCTTAATAAATTAAGTACTTCCTGGTATGGTTACTGTACTGGTAACTCCCCAAAAGAATCTGGATTGTGGTGAGGGAACAGAGAAAAAAGCTCATGTAGGACCTGCACTTACGAAAGGGGTAGGCAGCTGTATATCAGGGAGTAAACCTTCTGAGAATACAAACAGCTGGAGCTTATTAAGGTAATTACACAGGGGAAAGGATAATGTACTGGGAACTCCTCAGAAGAATCTGATTTGTGGTGAGGGGAGAGAGATAAAAGCTCATTTAGGAACGACATGAACATGCTGCGTAGGTAGCTGTTTATCAGTAAATATCTCCACTGAGATTAAGAAAAGCAGTAGCTTAATAAATTAAGTACTTCCTGGTATGGTTACTGTACTCTAAACTCCCCAAAAGAATCTGTATTGTGGTGAGGGAACAGAGAAAAAAGCTCATTTAGGACCTGCACTTACGAAGGGGTTAGGCAGCTGTATATCAGGGAGTAAACCTTCTGAGAATAAAAACAGCTGGAGCTTGTTAAGGTAATTACACAGGGGAAAGGATAATGTACTGGGAACTCCTCAGAAGAATCTGATTTGTGGTGAGGGGAGAGAGAAAAAAGCTCATTTAGGAACGATACGAACATGCTGCTTAGGTAGCTGTTTATCAGTAAATATCTCCACTGAAATTAAGAAAAGCAGTAGCTTAATAAATTAAGTACTTCCTGGTATGGTTCCTGTACTGGTAACTCCCCAAAAGAATCTGGATTGTGGTGAGGGAACAGAGAAAAAAGCTCATTTAGGTACGACATGAACATGCTGCGTAGGTAGCTGTTTATCAGTAAATATCTCCACTGAGATTAAGAAAACCAGTAGCTTAATAAATTAAGTACTTCCTGGTATGGTTACTGTACTGGTAACTCCCCAAAAGAATCTGGATTGTCGTGAGGGAACAGAGAAAAAAGCTCATTTAGGAACTGCACTTACGAAGGGGGTAGGCAGCTGTATATCAGGGAGTAAACATTCTGAGAATAAAAACAGCTGGAGCTTGTTAAGGTAATTACACATGGGAAAGTATAATGTACTGGGAACTCCTCAGAAGAATCTGATTTGTGGTGAGGGGAGAGAGATAAAAGCTCATTTAGGAACGACATGAACATGCTGGTTAGGTAGCTGTTTATCAGTAAATATCTCCACTGAGATTAAGAAAAGCAGTAGCTTAATAAATTAAGTACTTCCTGGTATGGATACTGTAATGGTAACTCCCCAAAGAATCTGGATTGTGGTGAGGGAACAGAGAAAAAAGCTCATTTAGGGACGACATGAACGTGCTGCGTAGGTAGATGTTTATCAGTAAATATCTCCACTGAGATTAAGAAAAGCAGTAGCTTAATAAATTAAGTACTTCCTGGTATGGTTACTATACTGGTAACTCCCCAAAAGAATCTGGATTGTGGTGAGGGAACAGAGAAAAAAGCTCATTTAGGACCTGCACTTACGAAGGGGTAAGGCAGTTGTATATCAGGGAGTAAACCTTCTGAGAATAAAAACAGCTGGAGCTTGTTAAGGTAATTACACAGGGGAAAGGATAATGTACTGGGAACTCCTCAGAAGAATCTAATTTGTGGTGAGGGGAGAGAGATAAAAGCTCATTTAGGAACGACATGAACATGTTGCGTAGGTAGCTGTATATCAGTAAATATCTCCACTGAGATTAAGAAAAGCAGTAGCGTAATAAATTAAGTACTTCCTGGCATGGATACTGTACTGGTAACTCCCCAAAAGAATCTGGATTGTGGTAAGGGAACAGAGAAAAAGGCTCATTTAGGACTTGCACTTACGAAGGGGTAGGCAGCTGTATATCAGGGAGTAAACCTTCTGAGAATAAAAACAGCTGGTGCTTGTTAAGGTAATTACACAGGGGAAAGGATAATGTACTGGGAACTCCACAGAAGAATCTGATTTGTCGTGAGGGGAGAGAGATAAAAGCTCATTTAGGAACGACATGAACATGCTGGGTAGGTAGCTGTTTATCAGTAGATATCTCCACTGAGATTAAGAAAAGCAGTAGCTTAATAAATTAAGTACTTCCTGGTATGGTTACTATACTGGTAACTCCCCAAAAGAATCTGGATTGTGGTGAGGGAACAGAGAAAAAAGCTCATTTTGGACCTGCACTTACGAAGGGGGTAGGCAGCTGTATATCAGGGAGTAAACATTCTGAGAATAAAAACAGCTGGAGCTTGTTAAGGTAATTACACAGGGGAAAGGATAATGTACTGGGAACTCCTCAGAAGAATCTGATTTGTGGTGAGGGGAGAGAGATAAAAGCTCATTTAGGAACGACATGAACATGCTGCGTAGGTAGCTGTTTATCAGTAAATATCTCCACTGAGATTAAGAAAAGCAGTAGCTTAATAAATAAGTACTTCCTGGTATGGTTACTGTACTGGTACCTCCCCAAAAGAATCTGGATTGTGGTGAGGGAACAGAGAAAAAAGCTCATTTAGGACCTGCACTTACGAAGGGGGTAGGCAGCTGTATATCAGGGAGTAAACCTTCTGAGAATAAAAACAGCTGGAGCTTGTTAAGGTAATTACACAGGGGAAAGGATAATGTACTGGGAACTCCTCAGAAGAATCTGATTTGTGGTGAGGGGAGAGAGATAAAAGCTCATTTAGGAACGACATGAACATGCTGCGTAGGTAGCTGTTTATCAGTAAATATCTCCACTGAGATTAAGAAAAGCAGTAGCTTAATAAATTAAGTACTTCCTGGTATGGTTTCTGTACTGGTAACTCCCCAAAAGAATCTGGATTGTCGTGAGGGAACAGATAAAAAAGCTCATTTAGGAACTGCACTTACGAAGGGGATAGGCAGCTGTATATCAGGGAGTAAACATTCTGAGAATAAAAACAGCTGGAGAATGTTAAGGTAATTACACATGGGAAAGGATAATGTACTGGGAACTCCTCAGAAGAATCTGATTTGTGGTGAGGGGAGAGAGATAAAAGCTCATTTAGGAACGACATGAACATGCCGCATACGTAGCTGTTTATCAGTAAATATCTCCACTGAGATTAAGAAAAGCAGTAGCGTAATAAATTAAGTACTTCTTGGTATGGATACTGTACTGGTAACTCCCCAAAAGAATCTGGATTGTGGTGAGGGAACAGAGAAAAAAGCTCATTTAGGACCTGCACTTACGAAGGGGTTAGGCAGCTGTATATCAGGGAGTATCGCTTCTGAGAATAAAAACAGCTGGAGCTTGTTAAGGTAATTACACATGGGAAAGGATAATGTACTGGGAATTCCTCAGAAGAATCTGATTTGTGGTGAGGGGAGAGAGATAAAAGCTCATTTAGGAACGACATGAACATGCTGCGTAGGTAGCTGTTTATCAGTAAATATCTCCACTGAGATTAAGAAAAGCAGTAGCTTAATAAATTAAGTACTTCCTGGTATGGTTACTGTACTGGTAACTCCCCAAAAGAATCTGGATTGTCGTGAGGGAACAGAGAAAAAAGCTCATTTAGGAACTGCACTTACGAAGGGGATAGGCAGCTGTATATCAGGGAGTAAACCTTCTGAGAATAAAAACAGCTGGAGCTTGTTAAGGTAATTACACAGGCTAACGGATCATGTACTGGGAACTACTCAGAAGAATCTGATTTGTGATGAGGGGAGGGAGATAAAACCTCATTTAGGAACTACATGAACATGCTGCGTAGGTAGCTGTTTATCAGTAAATATCTCCACTGAGATTAAGAAAAGCAGTAGCTTAATAAATAAGTACCTCCTGGTATGGTTACTGTACTGGTAACTCCCTAAAAGAATCTGGATTGTGGTGAGGGAACAGAGAAAAAAGCTCATTTAGGACCTGCACTTACGAAGGGGGTAGGCAGCTGTATATCAGGGAGTAAAGCTTCTGAGAATAAAAACAGCTGGAGCTTGTTAAGGTAATTACACAGGGGAAAGGATAATGTACTGGGAACTCCTCAGAAGAATCTGATTCGTGGTGAGGTGAGAGAGATAAAAGCTCATTTAGGAACGACATGAACATGCTGCGTAGGTAGCAGTTTATTAGTAAATAAATCCACTGACATTAAGAACATCAGTAGCTTAATAAATTAAGTACTTCCTGGTATGGTTACTGTACTGGTAACTCCCCAAAAGAATCTGGATTGTGGTAAGGGAACAGAGAATAAAGCTCATTTAGGACCTGCACTTACGAAGGGGTTGGCAGATGTATATCAGGGAGTAAACCTTCTGAGAATAAAAACAGCTGGAGCTTGTTAAGATAATTACACAGGGGAAAGGATAAAGTCCAGGGAACTCCTCAGAAGAATCTGATTTGTTGGTGCGGGGAGAGAGATAAAAGCTCCTTTAGGAACGACAGGAACATGCTGCGTAGGTAGCTGTTTATCAGTAAGTATCTCCACTGAGATTAAGAAAAGCAGTAACTTAATAAATTAAGTAATTCCTGGTATGGTTACTGTACTGGTAACTCCCCAAAAGAATCTGGATTGTGGTGAGGGAACAGAGAAAAAAGCTCATTTAGGACCTGCACTTACGAAGGGGGTAGGCAGCTGTATATCAGGGAGTAAACCTTCTGAGAATAAAAACAGCTGGAGCTTGTTAAGGTAATTACACATTGGAAAGGATAATGTACTGGGAACTCCTCAGAAGAATCTGATTTGTGGTGAGGGGAGAGAGATAAAAGCTCATTATGAACGACATGAACATGCCGCATACGTAGCTGTTTATCAGTAAATATCTCCACTGAGATTAAGAAAAGCAGTAGCGTAATAAATTAAGTACTTTTTGTTATGGATACTGTACTGGTAACTCCCCAAAAGAATCTGGATTGTGGGGAGGGAACAGAGAAAAAAGCTCATTTAGGACCTGCACTTAAGAAGGGGTTAGGCAGCTGTATATCAGGGAGTATCGCTTCTGAGAATAAAAACAGCTGGAGCTTGTTAAGGTAATTACACAGGGGAAAGGATAATGTACTGGGAACTCCTCAGAAGAATCTGATTTGTGGTGAGGGGAGAGAGATAAAAGCTCATTTAAGAACGACATGAACATGCTGCGTAGGTAGCTGTTTATCAGTAAATATCTCCACTGAGATTAAGAAAAGCAGTAGCTTAATAAATTAAGTACTTCCTGGTATGGATACTGTACTGGTAACTCCCCAAAAGAATCTGGATTGTGGTGAGGGAACAGAGAAAAAAGCTCATTTAGGACCTGCACTTACGAAGGGGGTAGGCAGTTGTATATCAGGGAGTAAACCTTCTGAGAATAAAAACAGCTGGAGCTTGTTAAGGTAATTACACAGGCTAAAGGATCATGTACTGGGAACTACTCAGAAGAATCTGATTTGTGATGAGGTGAGAGAGATAAAAGCTCATTGAGGAACTACATGAACATGCTGCGTAGGTAGCTGTTTATCAGTAAATATCTCCACTGAGATTAAGAAAAGCAGTAGCTTAATAAAATAAGTACCTCCTGGTATGGTTACTGTACTGGTAACTCCCCAAAAGAATCTGGATTGTGGTGAGGGAACAGAGAAAAAAGCTCATTTAGGACCTGCACTTACGAAGGGGTTAGGCAGCTGTATATCAGGGAGTATCGCTTCTGAGAATAAAAACAGCTGGAGCTTGTTAAGGTAATTACACAGGGGAAAGGATAATGTACTGGGAACTCCTCAGAAGAATCTGATTTGTGGTGAGGGGAGAGAGATAAAAGCTCATTTAAGAACGACATGAACATACTGCATACGTAGCTGTTTATCAGTAAATATCTCCACTGAGATTAAGAAAAGCAGTAGCTTAATAAATTAAGTACTTCCTGGTATGGATACTGTACTGGTAACTCCAAAAAAGAATCTGGATTGTGGTGAGGGAACAGAGAAAAAAAGCTCATTTAGGAACGACATGAACATGCTGCGCATGTAGCGGTTTATCAGTAAATATCTCCACTGAGATTAAGAAAAGCAGTAGCTTAATAAATTAAGTACCTTCTGGTATGGTTACTATACTGGTAACTCCCCAAAAGAATCTGGATTGTGGTGAGGGAACAGAGAAAAAAGCTCATTTAGGACCTGCACTTACGAAGGGGGTAGGCATCTGTATATCAGGGAGTAAACCTTCTGAGAATAAAAACAGCTGGAGCTTGTTAAGGTAATTACACAGGGGAAAGGATAATGTACTGGGGACTCCTCAGAAGAATCTGATTTGTGGTGAGGAGAGAGAGATAAAAGCTCATTTAGGAACGACATGAACATGCCGCATAGGTAGCTGTTTATCAGTAAATATCTCCACTGAGATTAAGAAAAGCAGTAGCTTAATAAATTAAGTACTTCCTGGTATGGTTACTGTACTGGTAACTCCCCAAAAGAATCTTGATTGTGGTGAGGGAACAGAGAAAAAAGCTCATTTATGACCTGCACTTACGAAGGGGGTAGGCAGCTGTATATCAGGGAGTAAATCTTCTGAGAATAAAAACAGCTGGATCTTGTTAAGGTAATTACTCAGGGGAAAGGATAATGTACTGGGAACTCCTCAGAAGAATCTGATTTGTGGTGAGGGGAGAGAGATAAAAGCTCATGTAGGAAAGACATGAAAATGCTGCGTAGTTAGCTGTTTATCAGTAAATATCTCCACAGAGATTAAGAAAAGCAGTAGCTTAATAAATTAAGTAGTTCCTGGTATGGTTACTGTACTGGTAACTCCCCAAAAGAATGTGGATTGTGGTGAGGGAACAGAGAAAAAAGCTCATTTAGGACCTGCACTTAAGAAGGGGGTAGGGAGCTGTTTATCAGGCAGTAAACCCACTGATAATAAAAACAGCTGGAGCTTGTTAAGGTAATTACACAGGGGAAAGGATAATGTACTGGGAACTCCTCAGAAGAATCTGATTTGTGGTGAGGGGAGAGAGATAAAAGCTCATTTAAGAACGACATGAACATGCTGCGTACGTACCTGTTTATCAGTAAATATCTCCACTGAGATTAAGAAAAGCAGTAGCTTAATAAATTAAGTACTTCCTGGTATGGTTACTGTACTGGTAACTCCCCAAAAGAATCTGGATTGTGGCGAGGGAACAGAGAAAAAAGCTCATTTAGGACCTGGACTTACGAAGGGGGTAGGCAGTTGTATATCAGGGAGTAAAGCTTCTGAGAATAAAAACAGCAGGAGCTTGTTAAGGTAATTATACAGGGGAAAGGATAATGTACTGGGAACTCCTCAGAAGAATCTGATTTGTGGTGAGGGGAGAGAGATAAAAGCTCATTTAGGAACGACATGAACATGCTGCGTAGGTAGCTGTTTATCAGTAAATATCTCCACTGAGATTAAGAAAAGCAGTAGCTTAATAAATTAGTACTTCCTGGTATGGTTACTGTACTGGTAACTCCCCAAAAGAATCTGGATTGTGGTGAGGGAACAGAGAAAAAAGCTCATTTAGGGACTGCACTTACGAAGGGGGTTTGCAGCTGTCTATCAGGGAGTAAACCTTCTGAGAATAAAAACAGCTGGAGCTTGTTAAGGTAATTACACAGTGGAAAGGATAATGTACTGGGAACTCCTCAGAAGAATCTGATTTGTGGTGAGGGGGAGAGATAAAAGCTCATTTAGGAACGACATCTACATGCTGCGTAGGTAGCTGTTTATCAGTAAATATCTCCACTGAGATAAAGAAAAGCAGTAGCTTAATAAATTAAGTACTTCCTGGTATGGTTACTGTACTGGTAACTCCCTAAAAGAATCTGGATTTTGGCGAGGGAACAGAGAAAAAAGCTCATTTAGGACCTGGACTTACGAAGGGGGTAGGCAGTTGTATATCAGGGAGTAAAGCTTCTGAGAATAAAAACAGCTGGAGCTTGTTAAGGTAATTACACAGGGGAAAGGATAATGTTCTGGGAACTCCTCAGAAGAATCTGATTTGTGGTGAGGGGAGAGAGATAATAGCTCATTAAGGAACGACATGAACATGCTGCGTAGGTAGCTGTTTATCAGGAAATATCTCCACTGAGATTAAGAAAAGCAGTAGCTTAATAAATTAAGTAATTCCTGGTATGGTTACTGTACTGGTAACTCCCCAAAAGAATCTGGATTGTCCTGAGGGAACAGAGAAAAAAGCTCATTTAGGACCTGCACTTACGAAGGGGGTAGGCAGCTGTATATCAGGGAGTAAACCTTCTGAGAATAAAAACAGCTGGAGCTTGTTAAGGTAATTACACAGGGGAAAGGATAATGTACTGGGAATTACTCAGAAGAATCGGATTTGTGGTGAGGGGAGAGAGATAAAAGCTCATTTAGGAACGACATGAACATGCTGCGTAGGTAGCTGTTTATCAGTAAATATCTCCACTGAGATTAAGAAAAGCAGTAGCTTAATAAATTAAGTACTTCCTGGTATGGTCACTGTACTGGTAACTCCCCAAAAGAATCTGGATTGTGGTGAGGGAACAGAGAAAAAAGCTCATTTGTGACCTGCACTTACGAAGGGGGTAGGCAGCTGTATATCAGGAAGTAAACCTTCTGAGAATAAAAACAGCTGGAGCTTGTTAAGGTAATTACAGAGGGGAAAGGATAATGTACTGGGAACTCCTCAGAAGAATCTGATATGTGGTGAGGGGAGAGAGATAACAGCTCATTTAGGAACGACATGAACATGCTGCGTAGGTAGCTTTTTATCAGTAAATATCTCCACTGAGATTAAGAAAAGCAGTAGCTTAATAAATTAAGTACTTCCTGGTATGGATACTGTACTGGTAACTCCAAAAAAGAATCTGGATTGTGGTGAGGGAACAGAGAAAAAAAGCTCATTTAGGAACGACATGAACATGCTGCGCATGTAGCGGTTTATCAGTAAATATCTCCACTGAGATTAAGAAAAGCAGTAGCTTAATAAATTAAGTACCTTCTGGTATGGTTACTATACTGGTAACTCCCCAAAAGAATCTGGATTGTGGTGAGGGAACAGAGAAAAAAGCTCATTTAGGACCTGCACTTACGAAGGGGGTAGGCATCTGTATATCAGGGAGTAAACCTTCTGAGAATAAAAACAGCTGGAGCTTGTTAAGGTAATTACACAGGGGAAAGGATAATGTACTGGGGACTCCTCAGAAGAATCTGATTTGTGGTGAGGAGAGAGAGATAAAAGCTCATTTAGGAACGACATGAACATGCCGCATAGGTAGCTGTTTATCAGTAAATATCTCCACTGAGATTAAGAAAAGCAGTAGCTTAATAAATTAAGTACTTCCTGGTATGGTTACTGTACTGGTAACTCCCCAAAAGAATCTTGATTGTGGTGAGGGAACAGAGAAAAAAGCTCATTTATGACCTGCACTTACGAAGGGGGTAGGCAGCTGTATATCAGGGAGTAAATCTTCTGAGAATAAAAACAGCTGGATCTTGTTAAGGTAATTACTCAGGGGAAAGGATAATGTACTGGGAACTCCTCAGAAGAATCTGATTTGTGGTGAGGGGAGAGAGATAAAAGCTCATGTAGGAAAGACATGAAAATGCTGCGTAGTTAGCTGTTTATCAGTAAATATCTCCACAGAGATTAAGAAAAGCAGTAGCTTAATAAATTAAGTAGTTCCTGGTATGGTTACTGTACTGGTAACTCCCCAAAAGAATGTGGATTGTGGTGAGGGAACAGAGAAAAAAGCTCATTTAGGACCTGCACTTAAGAAGGGGGTAGGGAGCTGTTTATCAGGCAGTAAACCCACTGATAATAAAAACAGCTGGAGCTTGTTAAGGTAATTACACAGGGGAAAGGATAATGTACTGGGAACTCCTCAGAAGAATCTGATTTGTGGTGAGGGGAGAGAGATAAAAGCTCATTTAAGAACGACATGAACATGCTGCGTACGTACCTGTTTATCAGTAAATATCTCCACTGAGATTAAGAAAAGCAGTAGCTTAATAAATTAAGTACTTCCTGGTATGGTTACTGTACTGGTAACTCCCCAAAAGAATCTGGATTGTGGCGAGGGAACAGAGAAAAAAGCTCATTTAGGACCTGGACTTACGAAGGGGGTAGGCAGTTGTATATCAGGGAGTAAAGCTTCTGAGAATAAAAACAGCAGGAGCTTGTTAAGGTAATTATACAGGGGAAAGGATAATGTACTGGGAACTCCTCAGAAGAATCTGATTTGTGGTGAGGGGAGAGAGATAAAAGCTCATTTAGGAACGACATGAACATGCTGCGTAGGTAGCTGTTTATCAGTAAATATCTCCACTGAGATTAAGAAAAGCAGTAGCTTAATAAATTAGTACTTCCTGGTATGGTTACTGTACTGGTAACTCCCCAAAAGAATCTGGATTGTGGTGAGGGAACAGAGAAAAAAGCTCATTTAGGGACTGCACTTACGAAGGGGGTTTGCAGCTGTCTATCAGGGAGTAAACCTTCTGAGAATAAAAACAGCTGGAGCTTGTTAAGGTAATTACACAGTGGAAAGGATAATGTACTGGGAACTCCTCAGAAGAATCTGATTTGTGGTGAGGGGGAGAGATAAAAGCTCATTTAGGAACGACATCTACATGCTGCGTAGGTAGCTGTTTATCAGTAAATATCTCCACTGAGATAAAGAAAAGCAGTAGCTTAATAAATTAAGTACTTCCTGGTATGGTTACTGTACTGGTAACTCCCTAAAAGAATCTGGATTTTGGCGAGGGAACAGAGAAAAAAGCTCATTTAGGACCTGGACTTACGAAGGGGGTAGGCAGTTGTATATCAGGGAGTAAAGCTTCTGAGAATAAAAACAGCTGGAGCTTGTTAAGGTAATTACACAGGGGAAAGGATAATGTTCTGGGAACTCCTCAGAAGAATCTGATTTGTGGTGAGGGGAGAGAGATAATAGCTCATTAAGGAACGACATGAACATGCTGCGTAGGTAGCTGTTTATCAGGAAATATCTCCACTGAGATTAAGAAAAGCAGTAGCTTAATAAATTAAGTAATTCCTGGTATGGTTACTGTACTGGTAACTCCCCAAAAGAATCTGGATTGTCCTGAGGGAACAGAGAAAAAAGCTCATTTAGGACCTGCACTTACGAAGGGGGTAGGCAGCTGTATATCAGGGAGTAAACCTTCTGAGAATAAAAACAGCTGGAGCTTGTTAAGGTAATTACACAGGGGAAAGGATAATGTACTGGGAATTACTCAGAAGAATCGGATTTGTGGTGAGGGGAGAGAGATAAAAGCTCATTTAGGAACGACATGAACATGCTGCGTAGGTAGCTGTTTATCAGTAAATATCTCCACTGAGATTAAGAAAAGCAGTAGCTTAATAAATTAAGTACTTCCTGGTATGGTCACTGTACTGGTAACTCCCCAAAAGAATCTGGATTGTGGTGAGGGAACAGAGAAAAAAGCTCATTTGTGACCTGCACTTACGAAGGGGGTAGGCAGCTGTATATCAGGAAGTAAACCTTCTGAGAATAAAAACAGCTGGAGCTTGTTAAGGTAATTACAGAGGGGAAAGGATAATGTACTGGGAACTCCTCAGAAGAATCTGATATGTGGTGAGGGGAGAGAGATAAAAGCTCATTTAGGAACGACATGAACATGCTGCGTAGGTAGCTTTTTATCAGTAAATATCTCCACTGAGATTAAGAAAAGCAGTAGCTTAATAAATTAAGTACTTCCTGCTATGGTTACTGTACTGGTAACTCCCCAAAAGAATCTGGATTGTGGTGAGGGAACAGAGAAAAAGCTCATTTAGGACCTGAACTTACGAAGGGGATAGGCAGCTGTCTGTCAGGGAGTAAACCTTCTGAGAATAAAAACAGCTGGAGCTTATAAAGGTAATTACACAGGGGAAAGGATAATGTACTGGGAACACCTCAGAAGAATCTGATTTGTGGTGAGGGGAGAGAGATAAAAGCTCATTTAGGAACGACATGAACATGCTGCGTAGGTAGCGGTTTATCAGTAAATATCTACACTGAGATTAAGAACAGCAGTAGCTAAATAAATTAATTACTTCCTGGTATGGTTACTGTACAGGTAAGTCCCCAAAAGAATCTGGATTTTGGTGAGGGAACAGAGAAAAAAGCTCATTTAGGACCTGCACTTACGAAGGGGGTAGGCAGCTGTATATCAGGGAGTAAACCTTCTGAGAATAAAAACAGCTGGAGCTTGTTAAGGTAATTACACAGTGGGAAGGATAATGTACTGGGAACTCTTCAGAAGAATCTGATTTGTGGTGAGGGGAGAGAGATAAAAGCTCATTTAGGAACGACATCTACATGCTGCGTAGGTAGCTGTTTATCAGTAAATATCTCCACTGAGATTAAGAAAAGCAGTAGCTTAATAAATTAAGTAGTTCCTGGTATGGTTAATGTACTGGTAACTCCCCAAAAGAATGTGGATTGTGGTGAGGGAACAGAGAAAAAAGCTCATTTAGGACCTGCACTTAAGAAGGGGGTAGGGAGCTGTTTATCAGGCAGTAAACCCACTGATAATAAAAACAGCTGGAGCTTGTTAAGGTAATTACACAGGGGAAAGGATTAATGTACTGGGAACTCCTCAGAAGAATCTGATTTGTGGTGAGGGGAGAGAGATAAAAGCTCATTTAAGAACGACATGAACATGCTGCGTACGTACCTGTTTATCAGTAAATATCTCCACTGAGATTAAGAAAAGCAGTAGCTTAATAAATTAAGTACTTCCTGGTATGGTTACTGTACTGGTAACTCCCCAAAAGAATCTGGATTGTGGCGAGGGAACAGAGAAAAAAGCTCATTTAGGACCTGGACTTACGAAGGGGTAGGCAGTTGTATATCAGGGAGTAAAGCTTCTGAGAATAAAAACAGCTGGAGCTTGTTAAGGTAATTACACAGGGGAAAGGATAATGTACTGGGAACTCCTCAGAAGAATCTGATTTGTGGTGAGGGGAGAGAGATAAAAGCTCATTTAGGAACGACATGTACATGCTGTGTAGGTAGCTGTTTATCAGTAAATATCTCCACTGAGATTAAGAAAAGCAGTAGCTTAATAAATTAGTACTTCCTGGTATGGTTACTGTACTGGTAACTCCCCAAAAGAATCTGGATTGTGGTGAGGGAACAGAGAAAAAAGCTCATTTAGGGCCTGCACTTACGAAGGGGGTAGGCAGCTGTCTATAAGGGAGTAAACCTTCTGAGAATAAAAACAGCTGGAGCTTGTTAAGGTAATTACACAGGGGAAGGCTAATGTACTCGGAACTCATCAGAAGAATCTGATTTGTGGTGAGGGGAGGGAGATAAAAGCTCATTTAGAACGACATGAACATGCTGCTTAGGTAGCTGTTTATCAGTAAATATCTACACTGAGATTAAGAACAGCAGTAGCTAAATAAATTAAGTACTTCCTGGTATGGTTACTGTACTGGTAACTCCCCAAAAGAATCTGGATTGTGGTGAGGGAACAGAGAAAAAGCTCATTTAGGACCTGCAATTACGAAGGGGTTAGGCTGCTGTATATCAGGGAGTAAACCTTCTGAGAATAAAAACAGCTGGAGCTTGTTAAGGTAATTACACAGTGGAAAGGATTATGTACTGGTAACTCCTCAGAAGAATCTGATTGTGCTGAGGGGAGAGAGATAAAAGCTCATTTAGGAACGACATTAACATGCTGCGTAGGTAGCGGTTTATCAGTAAATATCTACACTGAGATTAAGAACAGCAGTAGCTAAATAAATTAAGTACTTCCTGCTATGGTTACTGTACTGGTAACTCCCAAAGAATCTGGATTGTGGTGAGGGAACAGAGAAAAAAGCTCATTTAGGACCTGCACTTACGAAGGGGTTAGGCAGCTGTATATCAGGGAGTAAACCTTCTGAGAATAAAAACAGCTGGAGCTTGTTAAGGTAATTACAAAGGGCAAAGGATAATGTACTGGGAACTCCTCAGAAGATTCTGATTTGTGGTGAGGGGAGAGAGATAAAAGCTCATTTAGGAACGACATCTACATGCTGCGTATGTAGCTGTTTATCAGTAAATATCTCCACTGAGATTAAGAAAAGCAGTAGCTTAATAAATTCAGTACTTCCTGGTATGGTTACTGTACTGGTAACTCCCCAAACGAATCTGGATTGTGGTGAGGGAACAGAGAAAAAAGCTCATTTATTACCTGCACTTACGAAGGGTGTAGGCAGCTGTATATCAGGGAGTAAACCTTCTGAGAATAAAAACAGCTGAGCTTGTCAAGGTAATTACACAGGGGAAAGGATAATGTACTGGGAACTCCTCAGAAGAATCTGATTGTGGTGAGGGGACATAGATAAAAGCTCATTTAGGAACGACATGAACATGCTGCGTAGGTACCTGTATATCAGTAAATATCTCCACTGAGATTAAGAAAAGCAGTAGGTTAATAAATTAAGTACTTCCTGGTATGGTTACTGTACTGGAAACTCCCCAAAAGAATCTGGATTGTGGTGAGGTTACAGAGAAAAAGCTCATTTAGGACCTGCACTTACGAAGGGTAGGCAGCTGTATATCAGGGAGTAAACCTTCTGAGAATAAAAAAGCAGCTGGAGCTTGTTAAGGGAATTACACAGGGGAAAGTATAATGTACAGGGAACTCCTCAGAAGAATCTGATTTGTGGTGAGGGAGAGAGATAAAAGCTCATTTAGGAAGGACATGAACATGCTGCGTAGGTAGCTGTTTATCAGTAAATATCTCCACTGAGATTAAAAAAAGCAGTAGCTTAATAAGTTAAGTACTTCCTGGTATGGTTACTGTACTGGTAACTCCCCAAAAGAATCTGGATTGTGGTGAGGGAACAGAGAAAAAAGCTCATTTAGGACCTGCACTTACGACGGGGGTAGGCAGTTGTATATCAGGGAGTAAACCTTCTGAGAATAAAAACAGCTGAAGCTTGTTAAGGTAATTACACAGGGGAATGGATAATGTACTGGGAACTCCTCAGAAGAATCTGATTTGTGATGATGACGGAGAGAGATAAAAGCTCATTTAGGAACGACTTGAACATGCTGCGTAGGTAGCTGTTTATCAGTAAATATCTCCACTGAGATTAAGAAAAGCAGTAGCTTAATAGATTAAGTACTTCCTGGTATGGTTACTGTACTGGTAACTCCTCAAAACAATCTGGATTTTGGTGGGGAACAGAGAAATAAGCTCATTTAGGACATGCACTTACGAAGGGTGTAGGCAGTTGTATATCAGGGAGTAAACCTTCTGAGAATAAAAACAGCTGGAGCTTGTTAAGGTAATTACACAGGGGAAAGGATAATGTACTGGGAACTCCTCAGAAGAATCTGATTTGTGGTGAGGGGAGAGAGATAAAAGCTCATTTAGGAACGATATGAACATGCTGCATACATAGCTGTTTATCAGTAAATATCTCCACTGAGATTAAGAAAAGCAGTAGCTTAATAAATTAATTACTTCGTGCTATGGATACTCTACTGGTAACTCCCCAAAAGAATCTGATTGTGGTGAGGGAACAGAGAAAAAGCTCATTTAGCACCTGCACTTACGAAGGGGGTAGGCAACTGTATATCAGTGAGTAAAACTTCTGAGAATAAAAACAGCTGGAGCTTGTTAAGGTAATTACACAGGGGAAAGGATAATGTACTGGAACTCCTCAGAAGAATCTGATTAGTGGTGAGGGGAGAGAGATAAAAGCTCATTTAGGAACGACATGAACATGCTGCAAGGTAGCTGTTTATCAGTAAATATCTCCACTGAGATTAAGAAACGCAGTGGCTTAATAAATTAAGTACTTCCTAGTATGGATACTGTACTGGTAACTCCCCAAAAGAATCTGGATTGTGGTGAGGGAACAGAGAAAAAGCTCATTTAGGACCTGCACTTAGAACGGGGTAGGCAGCTGTATATCAGGGAGTAAAGCTTCTGAGAATAAAAACAGCGTAGCTTGTTAAGGTAATTACACAGGGGAAAGGATAATGTACTGGTAAATCCTCAGAAGAATCTGATTTGTGATGATGACGGAGAGAGATAAAAGCTCATTTAGGAACGACTTGAACATGTTGCGTAGGTAGCTGTTTATCAGTAAATATCTCCACTGAGATTAAGAAAAGCAGTAGCTTAATAAATTAAGTACTTCCTGGTATGGTTACTGTACTGGTAACTCCCCAAAAGAATCTGGATTGTGGTGAGGGAACAGAGAAAAAATATCATTTAAGAACGACATGAACATGCTGCGTAGGTAACTGTTTATCAGTAAATATCTCCACTGAGATTAAGAAAAGCAGTAGTTTAATAAATAAGTACTTCCTGGTATGGACACTGTACTGGTAACTCCCCAAAAGAATCTGGATTGTGGTGAGGGAACAGAGAAAAAAGCTCATTTAGGACCTTCACTTACGAAGGTGGTAGGCAGCTGTATATCAGGGAGTATCGCTTCTGAAAATAAAAACAGCTGGAGCTTGTTAAGGAAATTACACAGGGAAAAGGATAATGTACTGGTAACTCCTCAGAAGAATATGATTTGTGGTGAGGGGAGAGAGATAAAAGCTCATTTAGGAACGACATGGACATGCTGCATACGTAGCTGTTTATGAGCAAATATCTCCACTGAGATTAAGAAAAGCAGTAGCTTAATAAATTAAGTACTTCCTGGTATGGATACTGTACTGGAAACTCCCCAAAAGAATCTGGATTGTGGTGAGGGAACAGAGAAAAAAGCTTATTTAGGAACGACATGAACATGCTGCGTAGGTAGCTGTTTATCAGTAAATATCTCCACAGAGATAAGAAAAGCAGTAGCTTAATAAGTTAAGTACTTCCTGGTATGGTTACTGTACTGGTAACTCCCCAAAAGAATCTGGATTGTGGTGGGGGAACAGAGAAAAAAGCTCATTTAGGACCTGCACTTACGAAGGGGGTAGGCAGCTGTATATCAGGGAGTAAACCTTCTGAGAATAAAAACAGCTGAAGCTTGTTAAGGTAATTACACATTGGAAAGGATAATGTACTGGGAACTCCTCAGAAGAATCTGATTTGTGGTGAGCGGAGAGAGATAAGCTCAATTAGGAACGACATGAACATGTTGCATACGTAGCTGTTTATCAGTAAATATCTCCACTGAGATTAAGAAAAGCAGTAGCTTAATAAATAAAGTACTTCCTGGTATGGATACTGAACTGGTAACTCCCAAAAAGAATCTGGATTGTGCTGAAGGAACAGAGAAAATATCTCATTTAGGACCTGCACATACGAAGGGGGTAGGAAGCTGTATATCAGGGAGTAAACCTTCTGAGAATAAAAACAGCTGGAGCCTTTAAAGGTAATAACACAGGTAAAGGATAATGTACTGGGAACTCCTCAGAAGAATCTGATTTGTGGTGAGGGGAGAGAGATAAAACTCATTAAGAACGACATGAACATGCTGCGTAGGTAGCTGTTTATCAGTAAATATCTCCACTGAGATTAAGAAAAGAAGTAGCTTAATAAATTAAGTACTTCCTGGTATGGTTACTGTACTAGCGAACTCCTCAGAGGAATCTGAATTGTGGTGAGGGAACAGAGAAAAAAGCTCATTTAGGACCTGCACTTACGAAGGGGGTAGGCAGCTATATATCAGGGAGTAAACCTTCTGATAATAAAAACAGCTGGAGCTTGTTAAGGTAATTACACAGGGGAAAGGATAATGTACTGGGAACTCCTCAGAAGAATCTGATTTGTGGTGAGGGGAGAGAGATAAAAGCTCATTTAGGAACGACATGAACATGCTGCATACGTAGCTGTTTAAAAGTAAATATCTCCACTGAGATTAAGAAAAGCAGTAGCTTAATAAATTAAGTACTTCCTGGTATGGTTACTGTACTGGTAACTCCCCAAAATAATCTGGATTGTGGTGAGGGAACAGAGAAAAAAGCTCATTTAGGACCTGCACTTACGAAGGGGGTAGGCAGTTGTATATCAGGGAGTAAACATTCTGAGAATAAAAACAGCTGGAGCTTGTTAAGGTAATTACACAGGGGAAAGGAAATGTACTGGTAACTCCTCAGAAGAATCTGATTTGTGGTGAGGGGAGAGAGATAAAAGCTCATTTAGGAACGACATGAAAATACTGCATAGGTAGCTGTTTATCAGTAAATATCTCCACTGAGATTAAGAGAAGCAGTAGCTTAATAAATTAAGTACTTCCTGGTATGGTTACTGTACTGGTAACTCCCCAAAAGAATCTGGATTGTGGTGAGGGAATATTGAAAAAAGCTCACTTAGGACCTGCATTACGAAGGGGGTAGGCAGCTGTATATCAGGGAATAAACATTCTGAGAATAAAAACAGCTGGAGCTTGTTAAGGTAATTACACAGGGGAAAGGATAATGTACTGGGAACTCCTCGGAAGAATCTGATTTGTGGTGAGGGGAGAGAGGTAAAAGCTCATTTAGGAACGAAATGAACATGCTGCATACTTAGCAGTTTTTCAGTAAATATCTGCACTGAGATTAAGAAAAGCAGTAGCTTAATAAATTAAGTACTTCCTGGTATAGATACTGTACTGGAAACTCCCCAAAAGAATCTGGATTGTGGTGAGGGAACAGAGAAAAAAGCTCATTTAGGACCTGCACTTCCGAAGGGGGTCGGCAGCTGTATAACAGGGAGTAAACCTTCTGAGAATAAAAACAGCTGGAGCTTGTTAAGGTAATTACACAGGGGAAAGGATAATGTACTGGGAACTGCTCAGAAGAATCTGATTTGTGGTGAGGGGAGAGAGATAAAAGCTCATTTAGGAACGACATGAACATGCTGCGTAGGTAGCTGTTTATCAGTAAATATCTCCACTGAGATTAAGAAAAGCAGTAGCTTAATAAATAAAGTACTTCCTGGTATGGATACTGAACTGGTAACTCCCAAAAAGAATCTGGATTGTGCTGAAGGAACAGAGAAAATATCTCATTTAGGACCTGCACATACGAAGGGGGTAGGAAGCTGTATATCAGGGAGTAAACCTTCTGAGAATAAAAACAGCTGGAGCCTTTAAAGGTAATAACACAGGGTAAAGGATAATATACTGGGAACTCCTCAGAAGAATCTGATTTGTGGTGAGGGGAGAGAGATAAAACTCATTAAGAACGACATGAACATGCTGCGTAGGTAGCTGTTTATCAGTAAATATCTCCACTGAGATTAAGAAAAGAAGTAGCTTAATAAATTAAGTACTTCCTGGTATGGTTACTGTACTAGTAACTCCCGAAATGAATCTGCATTGTGGTGAGGGAACAGAGAAAAAAGCTCATTTAGGACCTGCACTTTCGAAGGGGGTAGGCAGCTATATATCAGGGAGTAAACCTTCTGATAATAAAAACAGCTGGAGCTTGTTAAGGTAATTACACAGGGGAAAGGATAATGTACTGGGAACTCCTCAGAAGAATCTGATTTGTGGTGAGGGGAGAGAGATAAAAGCTCATTTAGGAACGACATGAACATGCTGCATACGTAGCTGTTTAAGTAAATATCTCCACTGAGATTAAGCAAAGCAATAGATTAATAAATTAAGTACTTTCTGGTATGGATACTGTACTGGTAACTCCCCAAAAAAATCTGGATTGTGCTGAAGGAACAGAGAAAAAATCTCATTTAGGACCTGCACATACGAAGGGGGTAGGCAGCTGTATATCAGGGAGTAAACCTTCTGAGAATAAAAACAGCTGGAGCTTGTTAAGGTAATTACACAGGGGAAAGGATAATGTACTGCGAACTCCTCAGAAGAATCTGATTTGTGGTAAGGGGAGAGAGATAAAAGCTCATTTAGGAACGACATGAACATGCTGCGTAGGTAGCTGTTTATCAGTAAATATCTCCACTGAGATTAAGAAAAGCAGTAGCTTAATAAATTAAGTACTTCCTGGTATGGTTACTGTACTGGTAACTCCCCAA
Source organism: Perognathus longimembris pacificus (assembly GCF_023159225.1). Lineage (NCBI taxonomy): Eukaryota > Metazoa > Chordata > Mammalia > Rodentia > Heteromyidae > Perognathus > Perognathus longimembris. The sequence goes on from NW_025956997.1 coordinate 33,893, forward strand.
AATAATCTGGATTGTGGTGAGGGAACAGAGAAAAAAGCTCATTTAGGACCTGCACTTACGAAGGGGGTAGGCAGTTGTATATCAGGGAGTAAACATTCTGAGAATAAAAACAGCTGGAGCTTGTTAAGGTAATTACACAGGGGAAAGGAAATGTACTGGGAACTCCTCAGAAGAATCTGATTTGTGGTGAGGGGAGAGAGATAAAAGCTCATTTAGGAACGACATGAAAATACTGCATAGGTAGCTGTTTATCAGTAAATATCTCCACTGAGATTAAGAGAAGCAGTAGCTTAATAAATTAAGTACTTCCTGGTATGGTTACTGTACTGGTAACTCCCCAAAAGAATCTGGATTGTGGTGAGGGAATATTGAAAAAAGCTCACTTAGGACCTGCATTACGAAGGGGGTAGGCAGCTGTATATCAGGGAATAAACATTCTGAGAATAAAAACAGCTGGAGCTTGTTAAGGTAATTACACAGGGGAAAGGAAATGTACTGGGAACTCCTCAGAAGAATCTGATTAGTGGTGAGGGGAGAGAGATAAAAGCTCATTTAGGAACGACATGAACATGCTGCAAGGTAGCTGTTTATCAGTAAATATCTCCACTGAGATTAAGAAACGCAGTGGCTTAATAAATTAAGTACTTCCTAGTATGGATACTGTACTGGTAACTCCCCAAAAGAATCTGGATTGTGGTGAGGGAACAGAGAAAAAAGCTCATTTAGGACCTGCACTTAGGAACGGGGTAGGCAGCTGTTATCAGGGAGTAAAGCTTCTGAGAATAAAAACAGCGGGAGCTTGTTAAGGTAATTACACAGGGCAAAGGACAATGTACTGGGAAATCCTCAGAAGAATCTGATTTGTGATGATGACGGAGAGAGATAAAAGCTCATTTAGGAACGACATGGACATGCTGCGTACATAGCTGTTTATAAGCAAATATCTCCACTGAGATTAAGAAAATCAGTAGCTTAATAAATTAAGTACTTCCTGGTATGGTTACTGTACTGGTAACTCCCCAAAAGAATCTGGATTGTGGTGAGGGAACAGAGAAAAAAGCTCATTTAGGACCTGCACTTACGAAGGGTGTAGGCAGCTGTATATCAGGGAGTAAAGCTTCTGAGAATAAAAACAGCTGGAGCTTGTTAAGGTAACTACACAGGGGAAAGGATAATGTACTGGGAACTCCTCAGAAGAATCTGATTTGTGGTGAGGGGAGAGAGATGAAAGCTCATTTAGGAACGACATGAACATGCTGCGTAGGTAGCGGTTTATCAGTAAATATCTCCACTGAGATTAAGAAAAGCAGTAGCTTAATAAATTACGTACTTCTGGTATGGATACTGTACTGGTAACTCCCCAAAAGAATCTGGATTGTGGTGAGGGAACAGAGAAAAAACCTCATTTAGGACCTGCATTTACGAAGGGGGTAGGCAGCTGTATATCAGGGAGTAAACCTTCTGAGAATAAAAACAGCTGCTCTTGTTAAGGTAATTACACAGGGATGGATAATGTACTGGGAACTCCTCAGAAGAATCTGATTTGTGGTGAGGGGAGAGAGATAAAAGCTCATTTAGGAACGACATGAACATGCTGCGTAGGTAGCTGTTTATCAGTAAATATCTCCACTGAGATTAAGAAAAGCAGTAGCTTAATAAATTAAGTACTTCCTGGTATGGTTACTGTACTGGTAACTCCCCAAAAGAATCTGGATTGTGGTGAGGGAACAGAGAAAAAAGCTCATTTAGGACCTGCACTTACGAAGGGGGTAGGAGCTGTATATCAGGAGTAAACCTTCTGAGAATAAAAACAGCTGGAGCTTGTTAAGGTAATTACACAGGGGAAAGGATAATGTACTGGGAACTCCTCAGAAGAATCTGATTTGTGGTGAGGGGAGAGAGATAAAAGCTCATTTAGGAACGACATGAACATGCTGCATAGGTAGCTGTTTATCAGTAAATATCTCCACTGAGATTAAGAAAAGCAGTAGCTTAATAAATTAAGTACTTCCTGGTATGGTTACTGTACTGGTAACTCCCCAAAAGAATCTGGATTGTGGTGAGGGAACAGAGAAAATAGCTCATTTAGGACCTGCACTTACGAAGGGGGTAGGCAGCTGTATATCAGGGAGTAAACCTTCTGAGAATAAAAACAGCTGGAGCATGTTAAGGTAATTACACAGGGAAAGGATAATGTACTGGGAACTCCTCAGAAGAATCTGATTTGTGGTGAGGGGAAAGAGATAAAAGCTCATTTAGGAACGACATGAACATGCTGCGTAGGTAGCTGTTTATCAGTAAATATCTCCACTGAGATTAAGAAAAGCAGTAGCTTAATAAATTAAGTACTTCCTGGTATGGTTACTGTACTGGTAACTCCCCAAAAGAATCTGGATTGTGGTGAGGGAACAGAGAAAAAAGCTCATTTAGGACCTGCACTTACGAAGGGGGTAGGCAGCTGTATATCAGGGAGTAAACTTCTGAGAATAAAAACAGCTGGAGCTTGTTAAGGTAATTACACAGGGGAAAGGATAATGTACTGGGAACTCCTCAGAAGAATCTGATTTGTGGTGAGGGGAGAGAGATAAAAGCTCATTTAGGAACGACATGAACATGCTGCGTAGGTAGCTGTTTATCAGTAAATATCTCCACTGAGATTAAGAAAAGCAGTAGCTTAATAAATTAAGTACTTCCTGGTATGGATACTGTACTGGTAACTCCCCAAAAGAATCTGGATTGTGGTGAGGGAACAGAGAAAAAGCTCATTTAGGACCTGCACTACGAAGGGGGTAGGCAGCTGTATATCAGGGAGTAAACCTTCTGAGAATAAAAACAGCTGGAGCTTGTTAAGGTAATTACACAGGGGAAAGGATAATGTACTGGGAACTCCTCAGAAGAATCTGATTTGTGGTGAGGGAGAGAGATAAAAGCTCATTTAGGAACGACATGAACATGCTGCGTAGGTAGCTGTTTATCAGTAAATATCTCCACTGAGATTAAGAAAGCAGTAGCTTAATAAATTAAGTACTTCCTGGTATGGTTACTGTACTGGTAACTCCCCAAAAGAATCTGGATTGTGGTGAGGGAACAGAGAAAAAAGCTCATTTAGGACCTGCACTTACGAAGGGGGTAGGCAGCTGTATATCAGGGAGTAAAGCTTCTGAGAATAAAAACAGCTGCAGCTTGTTAAGGTAATTACACAGGGGAAAGGATAATGTACTGGGAACTCCTCAGAAGAATCTGATTTGTGGTGAGGGGAGAGAGATAAAAGCTCATTTAGGAACGACATGAACATGCTGCGTAGGTAGCTGTTTATCAGTAAATATCTCCACTGAGATTAAGCAAAGCAGTAGCTTAATAAATTAAGTACTTCCTGGTATGGTTACTGTACTGGTAACTCCCAAAAGAATCTGGATTGTGGTGAGGGAACAGAGAAAAAAGCTCATTAGGACCTGCATTACGAAGGGGTAGGCAGCTGTAAATCAGGGAGTAAACCTTCTGAGAATAAAAACAGCTGGAGCTTGTTAAGGTAATTACAAAGGGGAAAGGATAATGTACTGGGAACTCCTCAGAAGAATCTGATTTGTGGTGAGGGGAGAGACATAAAAGCTCATTTAGGAACGACATGAACATGCTGCGTAGGTAGCTGTTTATCAGTAAATATCTCCACTGAGATTAAGAAAAGCAGTAGCTTAATAAATTAAGTACATCCTGGTATGGTACTGTACTGGTAACTCCCCAAAAGAATCTGGATTTTGGTGAGGGAACAGAGAAAAAAGCTCATTTAGGACCTGCACTTACGAAGGGGGTAGGCAGCTGTATATCAGGGAGTAAACCTTCTGAGAATAAAAACAGCTGGAGCTTGTTAAGGTAATTACACAGGAGAAAGGATAAAGTACTGGGAACTCCTCAGAAGAATCTGATTTGTGGTGAGGGGAGAGATATAAAAGCTCATTTAGGAACGACATGAACATGCTGCGTATGTAGCTGTTTATCAGTAAATATCTCCACTGAGCTTTAGAAAAGCAGTAGCTTAATAATTAAGTACTTCCTGGTATGGTTACTGTACTGGTAACTCCCAAAAGAATCTGGATTGTGGTGAGGGAACAGAGAAAAAAGCTCATTTAGGACCTGCACTTACGAAGGGGGTAGGCAGTTGATATCAGGGACTAAACCTTCTGAGAATAAAAACAGCTGGAGCTTGTTAAGGTAATTACACAGGGGAAAGGATAATGTACTGGGAACTCCTCAGAAGAATCTGATTTGTGGTGAGGGGAGAGAGATAAAAGCTCATTTAGGAACGACATGAACATGCTGCGTAGGTAGCTGTTTATCAGTAAATATCTCCACTGAGATTAAAAAAGCAGTAGCTTAATAAATTAAGTACTTCCTGGTATGGTTACTGTACTGGTAACTCCCCAAAAGAATCTGGATTGTGGTGAGGGAACAGAGAAAAAAGCTCATTTAGGACCTGCACTTACGAAGGGGGTAGGCAGCTGTTATCAGGGAGTAAAGCTTCTGAGAATAAAAACAGCTGCAGCTTGTTAAGGTAATTACACAGGGGAAAGGATAATGTACTGGGAACTCCTCAGAAGAATCTGATTTGTGGTGAGGGAGAGAGATAAAAGCTCATTTAGGAACGACATGACGTGCTGCGTAGGTAGCTGTTTATCAGTAAATATCTCCACTGAGATTAAAGAAAAGCAGTAGCCTTAATAAATTAAGTACTTCCTGGTATGGTTACTGTACTGGTAACTCCCCAAAAGAATCTGGATTGTGGTGAGGGAACAGAGAAAAAAGCTCATTTAGGACCTGCACTTACGAAGGGGGTAGGCAGCTGTATATCAGGGAGTAAACCTTCTGAGAATAAAAACAGCTGGAGCTTGTTAAGGTAATTACACAGGAGAAAGGAGAAAGTACTGGGAACTCCTCAGAAGAATCTGATTTGTGGTGAGGGGAGAGAGATAAAAGCTCATTTAGGAACGACATGAACATGCTGCGTAGGTAGCTGTTTATCAGTAAATATCTCCACTGAGCTTTAGAAAAGCAGTAGCTTAATAAATTAAGTACTTCCTGGTATGGTTACTGTACTGGTAACTCCCCAAAAGAATCTGGATTGTGGTGAGGGAACAGAGAAAAAAAGCTCATTTAGGAATGCACTTACGAAGGGGTAGGCAGCTTTATATCAGGGAGTAAAGCTTCTGAGAATAAAAACAGCTGCATCTTGTTAAGGTAATTACACAGGGGAAAGGATAATGTACTGGGAACTCCTCAGAAGAATCTGATTTGTGGTGAGGGGAGAGAGATAAAAGCTCATTTAGGAACGACATGAACATGCTGCGTAGGTAGCTGTTTATCAGTAAATATCTCCACTGAGATTAAGAAAAGCAGTAGCTTAATAAATTAAGTACTTCCTGGTATGGTTACTGTACTGGTAACTCCCCAAAAGAATCTGGATTGTGGTGAGGAACAGAGAAAAAAGCTCATTTAGGACCTGCCCTTACGAAGGGGGTAGGCAGCTGTATATCAGGGAGTAAACCTTCTGAGAATAAAAACAGCTGCATCTTGTTAAGGTAATTACACAGGGAAAGGATAATGTACTGGGAACTCCTCAGAAGAATCTGATTTGTGGTGAGGGGAGAGAGATAAAAGCTCATTTAGGAACGACATGAACATGCTGCGTAGGTAGCTGTTTATCAGTAAATATCTCCACTGAGATTAAGAAAAGCAGTAGCTTAATAAATTAAGTACTTCCTGGTATGGTTACTGTACTGGTAACTCCCCAAAAGAATCTGGATTGTGGTGAGGGAACAGAGAAAAAAGCTCATTTAGGACCTGCACTTACGAAGGGGGTAGGCAGCTGTATATCAGGGACTAAACCTTCTGAGAATAAAAACAGCTGGAGCTTGTTAAGGTAATTACACAGGGGAAAGGATAATGTACTGGGAACTCCTCAGAAGAAATCTGATTTGTGGTGAGGGGAGAGAGATAAAAGCTCATTTAGGAACGACATGAAACATGCTGCGTAGGTAGCTGTTTATCAGTAAATATCTCCACTGAGATTAAGAAAAGCAGTAGCTTAATAAATTAAGTACTTCCTGGTATGGTTACTGTACTGGTAACTCCCCAAAAGAATCTGGATTGTGGTGAGGGAACAGAGAAAAAAGCTCATTAGGACCTGCCACTTACGAAGGGGGTAGGCAGCTGTATATCAGGGAGTAAACCTTCTGAGAATAAAAACAGCTGGAGCTTGTTAAGGTAATTACACAGGAGAAGGATAATGTACTGGGAACTCCTCAGAAGAATCTGATTTGTGGTGAGGGGAGAGAGATAAAAGCTCATTTAAGAACGACATGCACCATGCTGCGTAGTTAGCTGTTTATCAGTAAATATCTCCACTGAGCTTTAGAAAAGCAGTAGCTTAATAAATTAAGTACTTCCTGGTATGGTTACTGTACTGGTAACTCCCCAAAAGAATCTGGATTGTGGTGAGGGAACAGAGAAAAAAGCTCATTTAGGACCTGCACTTACGAAGGGTTAGGCAGCTGTATATCAGGGAGTAAAGCTTCTGAGAATAAAAACAGCTGCAGCTTGTTAAGGTAATTACACAGGGGAAAGGATAATGTACTGGGAACTCCTCAGAAGAATCTTGATTTGTGGTGAGGGGAGAGAGATAATAGCTCATTTAGGAACGACATGAACATGCTGCGTAGGTAGCGGTTTATCAGTAAATATCTCCACTGAGATTAAGAAAAGCAGTAGCTTAATAAATTAAGTACTTCCTGGTATGGTTACTGTACTGGTAACTCCCCAAAAGAATCTGGATTGTGGTGAGGGAACAGAGAAAAAAGCTCATTTAGGACCTGCACTTTCGAAGGTGGTAGGCAGATGTATATCAGGGAGTAAAGCTTCTGAGAATAAAAACAGCTGGAGCTTGTTAAGGTAATTACACAGGGGAAAGGATAATGTACTGGGAACTCCTCAGAAGAATCTGATTTGTGGTGAGGGGAGAGAGATAAAAGCTCATTTAGGAACGACATGAACATGCTGCGTAGGTAGCTGTTTATCAGTTAATATCTCCACTGAGATTAAGAAAAGTAGTAGCTTAATAAATTAAGTACTTCCTGGTATGGTTACTGTACTGGTAACTCCCCAAAAGAATCTGGATTGTGGTGAGGGAACAGAGAAAAAAGCTCATTTAGGAACTGCACTTACGAAGGGGGTAGGCAGCTGTATATCAGGGAGTAAACCTTCTGAGAATAAAAACAGCTGGAGCTTGTTAAGGTAATTACACAGGGGAAAGGATATTGTACTGGGAACTCCTCAGAAGAATCTGATTTGTGGTGAGGGGAGAGAGATAAAAGCTCATTTAGGAACGACATGGACATGCTGCGTAGGTAGCTGTTCATCAGTAAATATCTCCACTGAGATTAAGAAAAGCAGTAGCTTAATAAATTAAGTACTTCCTGGTATGGTTACTGTACTGGTAACTCCCCAAAAGAATCTGGATTGTGGTGAGGGAACAGAGAAAAAAGCTCATTTAGGACCTGCACTTACGAAGGGGTTAGGCAGCTGTGTATCAGGGAGTAAACCTTCTGAGAATAAAAACAGCTGGAGCTTGTTAAGGTAATTACACAGGAGAAAGGATAAAGTACTTGGAACTCCTCAGGAGAATCTGATTTGTGGTGAGGGGAGAGAGATAAAAGCTCATTTAGGAACTACATGAACATGCTGCGTAGGTAGCTGTTTATCAGTAAATATCTCCACTGAGCTTTAGAAAAGCAGTAGCTTAATAAATTAAGTACTACCTGGTATGGTTACTGTACTGGTAACTCCCCAAAAGAATCTGGATTGTGGTGAGGGAACAGAGAAAAAAGCTCATTTAGGACCTGCACTTACGAAGGGGGTAGGCAGCTGTATATCAGGGACTAAACCTGCTGAGAATAAAAACAGCTGGAGCTTGTTAAGGTAATTACACAGGAGAAAGGATAAAGTACTGGGAACTCCTCAAAAGAATCTGATTTGTGGTGAGGGAGAGAGATAAAAGCTCATTTAGGAACGACATGAACATGCTGCGTAGGTAGCTGTTTATCAGTAAATATCTCCACTGAGATTAAGAAAAGCAGTAGCTTAATAAATTAAGTACTTCCTGGTATGGTTACTGTACTGGTAACTCCCCAAAAGAATCTGGATTGTGGTGAGGGAACAGAGAAAAAAGCTCATTTAGGACCTGCACTTACGAAGGGGGTAGGCAGCTGTATATCAGGGAGTAAAGCTTCTGAGAATAAAAACAGCTGCATCTTGTTAAGGTAATTACACAGGGGAAAGGATAATGTACTGGGAACTCCTCAGAAGAATCTGATTTGTGGTGAGGGGAGAGAGATAAAAGCTCATTTAGGAACGACATGAACATGCTGCGTAGGTAGCTGTTTATCAGTAAATATCTCCACTGAGATTAAGAAAAGCAGTAGCTTAATAAATTAAGTACCTTCCTGGTATGGTTACTGTACTGGTAACTCCCCAAAAGAATCTGGATTGTGGTGAGGGAACAGAGAAAAAAGCTCATTTAGGACCTGCACTTACGAAGGGGGTAGGCAAGCTGTATATCAGGGAGTAAACCTTCTGAGAATAAAAACAGCTGCATCTTGTTAAGGAAATTACACAGGGGAAAGGATAATGTACTGGGAACTCCACAGAAGAATCTGATTTGTGGTGAGGGGAGAGAGATAAAAGCTCATTTAGGAACGACATGAATATGCTGCGTAGGTAGCTGTTTATCAGTAAATATCTCCACTGAGATTAAGAAAAGCAGTAGCTTAATAAATTAAGTACTTCCTGGTATGGTTACTGTACTGGTAACTCCCCAAAAGAATCTGGATTGTGGTGAGGGAACAGAGAAAAAAGCTCATTTAGGACCTGCACTTACGAAGGGGGTAGGCAGCTGTATATCAGGGAGTAAACCTTCTGAGAATAAAAACAGCTGGAGCTTGTTAAGGTAATTACACAGGGGAAAGGATAATGTACTGGGAACTCCTCAGAAGAATCTGATTTGTGGTGAGGGGAGAGAGATTAAAAGCTCATTTAGGAACGACATGAACATGCTGCGTAGGTAGCTGTTTATCAGTAAATATCTCCACTGAGATTAAGAAAAGCAGTAAGCTTAATAAATTAAGTACTTCCTGGTATGGTTACTGTACTGGTAACTCCCCAAAAGAATCTGGATTGTGGTGAGGGAACAGAGAAAAAGCTCATTTAGGACCTGCACTACGAAGGGGTAGGCAGCTGGTATATCAGGGAGTAAACCTTCTGAGAATAAAAACAGCTGGAGCTTGTTAAGGTAATTACACAGGAGAAAGGATAATGTACTGGGAACTCCTCAGCAGAATCTGATTTGTGGTGAGGGGAGAGAGATAAAAGCTCTTTAAGAACGACATGAACATGCTGCGTAGGTATCTGTTATCAGTAAATATCTCCACTGAGCTTTAGAAAAGCAGTAGCTTAATAAATTAAGTACTTCCTGGTATGGTTACTGTACTGGTAACTCCCAAAAGAATCTGGATTGTGGTGAGGGAACAGAGAAAAAAGCTCATTTAGGACCTGCACTTACGAAGGGGGTAGGCAGCTGTAATTCAGGGAGTAAAGC